>NC_135400.1:6280892-6580892 GCF_051989625.1 Stigmatopora argus
ATCGAGTTGACGTTAATGCGGCCCGCAAACCAACCCGAGTCTGACGTATCTCTCTCTGCTCAATGGTTTTTCAATAGGAATGAATAACGCATGCAGTACAATTGAAAATAGCAATGTACAGAAATCCACACAGACAGTAAACAACACAAATTGTTCCGAAAGCAATATAAATGTATTTATTAATATCGTAACAACGTAAAATATAGCATTCTTGAAAAACAAACCACTGGCCACATGTATCCGTCGGTAATTTAATATTGATTCAACATTTCTTCCAGGTCAGATTCAAAAGTTGCCATAACTGTTGTCTATTTTTTACCAAATAATTAACTCTGCAGAAGATTGTGGCATGTCGATATTGTGATATAAAATGGCCCTATGTTGTGTTACAAGATTTTTTCCTTGTCAACCGATACCAGGTAGAGTGAAAGAGTTTGATAACAGACTAAGACCAGTATCACTCTACAGTTAGAGATACTCCCTCAGGAGTTTTCCCACACAGAATACCTTCTGTCTCCATACCTTTCATGTCACTTGTAAATTTCCTCAGGAGCAGTGAATGACTCACAGCAGGTCCCACAGCTCCAATAAGATTGTTGTTGCAACAGGGGACAGTCCTGTTAAGCATCTCACGCTGACTGATCCATCCCATGTTGATTTGCCACAGAGGAGGAAAAGAGAAATTGACAACAGTAAATGTCTCCAAGGGAAAAAAGATGTAGTGCATGATAGACAGATAAACAGAAAGAAGTTGTATATTAAAAAGCCCCGTATTTCTTTATCCGTACACTTTCGGTTTTGGGCTGCAATTTCTCGTATTCCCTGGCATCCTTTTCCATTCTTGTCTGCTCGGCCCCCAAATGTCTTTTCTTCTCTCTAGTCTATTTTGACCAAGCACTTCCCTGGCCTCCTCCTCTTCCTCCACCTCCATCTCTCTCCATCAGCTTCAAAGAGCCATCTCTGTGGCAGAACTCCAGGGCACCTGCCTCTTCAAGCGGAATCAAATCATCACTCTCACACTGGTTCTGTACATTTGTGTGTGCACGTGTAGTCAGTACAGACGACTGTGAAGTACAATACAATAAGGCCTAAGGCAAATGGCCAGACAACAAAAAGCAATGAGCGAGCAAGTGAACCCAAACAAAACACTCACTTTTTATAGATTTACTCCAGAAATGTTGTAAATCATTTTGTTGCTCACTGCCCAAGTCATGAGTATGTTTTTGTTTTGTTGTATTTTTATTCTAAGTTATATATTTTATTTCATTGTTGTACCATTTCTTGATACAACGTAGTTTTCGGACTATAAAGCGCAAAGAACAAGTATCAATGGACTGCTCAATGTCATTACTCTGTGGAGTTTACATATTCTCCCTGGGCTTTTGGGTACTCCAGTTTCCTCCCACATAAACTGATCATGTATGGTAGGCTGGTTGAACACTCTAAATTGCCCCGAGGTTGGAGTATATGTCCTTAGTCTGCTTGCATAGGCCCTAGCAACCCCTCAGCAACCCTTGTTATTATAAACTAGACTATTGCATTTGAATAAATGTCTTGCAACTTATTATTCATAAATTCTTCCTTTTTGATTTTGAAATGTATATTCCTTTTTTTAACTTTTATTTTTGTTTCTCTTTTTATTGGATTGGATAACTTTATTCATCCCGTATTTGGGAAATTTCGTTGTCGCAGTAGCAAGAGGGTGAGGATGCAGATAGCATTTTAGACATAAATAGATTGGTAATAAGTAAGTTAATAAATAATTATGATTTATAAATATTATATATATAATATATATATATATATATATATATATATTATATATGTATGTATGTATGTATATATATATATATATATATATATATATCTATATATATATATATATATCTATATATATATATATATATATATAATGATTTTTAAAATTTTGGGTCATCTAATTATCAGCTGCATTTTTCAATTTCCTATATTTATTAATGTGCAAAACGAATACTTTATTCTTGGAGTTCCTCGAATGCGTTATGTTTGTTAAATGTAAATTCTGGTATTAACTGTTGACTACTTGTGCTCACCATGTTACTGACCTCTAGCGGAAAGACTGTAGAACTACAAAAGGTCCCATAATGCACTGCAGCCAGTTCCCATAATTCTCTGCAGCTCCAGTTGGGCTTCACCGGTCAAGATGGCGGACAGACCAGGTAGCATAGCGTGTCCTCTGACTATTATTCATAATCGTGGCATTATTTTTCTTGGCTTTATTATGAATTGATTCTGTGTGGGGGGGTTTAAATTTTGATGTTGTGCTAGTCTGACTAGGAACTAATCTTTTTCATTGTGTTTGTTAAGCCTAAGTGAAGCCCGCAAGTCACGTCAAGGACTTTGCGTGTCATTGTCCATTATCTTTAAAAAATATATCCATTATTCTCGAATGCGCTTGTAAATTAAGTTACCTATTATATTTGGTTAATATATTAATTATGACTTTGTGCGAGTTTTGTCAAGCATGTTTACTCGGGAATATATATAATATCAAACTATATAACTATGCAATGTTCTTAGTTGGATTGGCATTCAACGTGATGTCAAACTTTAACTTTGCATTTAAAATCACCACCTGCAATCGTTTAAATGAAATCATGGGCTGCCATTGACTGCGATAGACGTCCGTTGATATCCCTATGCAGTGATTGGACATGGTAATAAAGTACCATATTGACATTGGAGCTATTATTTGGTAAAAATATTGAGTACTAAGAGGATCAGCACTCCCAAAGGTTGGTAAATGGTTAACATCCGTTTCTATGTATACGGGTAGATGCTATTTTAGAAAGCTGTACATCACAAGCGTTACATAATACATCAAATTTATTTGTATATGATAAATGTATTCACGGATGGTGGCAGGAGTAATTAGTTTTTGGCATTGTTTTTTGAATTAACTATGTTTCAAAACATGCGTTAGTATTTACATATGGAGTTGAGATAGTACAAGATAGCCCATTCATTAAGTCACATTAATGACGAGTACGCGTAAAAATCTTCTGTAGTCCTGAATTTCCGGAACGAATGCCGTTCACGCGAGACTTCTAAAAATCTTGATAACTGCGCACATTCGTTTATCAAATTATTTATTACTAATTTAATGTGCGCAGTTATCGCAATACTTGGAAGTCTCGCAGGATTTTAGACAGGTTCTCAGTTGTACGCCATAGGAGTAGGGGCTTAGTATTTGATTTATTAATTCAACTGGTCATTTGTGCATTCACAATGTCAAAAAATTGATCCAAAAAATAATTAACTTTAAAAACGAAGAAAAAAAATTCAAAAAACCCGAGAAAATTAATTTGAAAAACGGCTAGGGCTTAATTTTGTTATTTTTAAGGTGAATGCGATAAGCTTCCGTAAGCAGGCAATAAATTAATGTATATAATTCCTCTATTAGTGCCATTTAGACTTTTTGACAAAACAATATATTTACATAGCCATATAATGTTTTAATGTACTGTGTTCAGACATAGTAATGAGTCGAATATTCACGTGTTGCACACTTGCACTGAAGGAAATGCAGATCATTTGTCAGGTGTCAGATTGATGGGAACATATTTTATGATCTCATCCTAATAGTTCCCATTGCTGAGAAGCGTCTGATGGATGTAAAACTGGGCCAGTTGGGAAGCTGGCTCGGCGCACGAGACTTCACCCCCAATGGAATCATCAATTCCATTCGCGGGGGTATGTTTACCGACTTTGACTGCTGCTTGCTATTTGCCACTTTATTTTCTAAACTTAATGATCCCTATTTTCAGGCCACGACAGATACTTCAACAAGTACATCAATGTAAAGAAAGGAGGGATTGGCGGCGTTGCTATGCTGCTTGCTGGTTATGTGGTCATGAGCTACGTATGGGAGTTTGACCACATCAGTAAGTCTTTTCTTGTGATCTTATCCATCTACTTAAAGGAGAAAATCAGTGGAAACTGATTGTTTTGCATCAAAGAATTAAAAATTGACCAGCTAAATGTTTTGGGGCAAATGCTTTAAAAGTTTAAATGTAATTTATTTTACTACCTTTTCTTGTAAAATACAAATAGTTCTAAATTTATGTATTTTTTTCCCCGTTCTTTCTTGTAGAACATGATCGCTGGAGGAAGTACCACTAACAAGCAGCGTCACATTTTCCGGGTTGGCAACTTTTTGCTTACCCAATTCTTGTTCAATATATGATCATTGAGACCAATAAACAAATTTCAGTGTCATTGTGGCCTATTTGTTGTACAAAAATTGTAACATTCAAGGCTGGGATGTCAAATGCAACACATTCTACAGAACATTTATTTTCACATAGCACAGAATTTCTCCCTGCACTTATTAACATGGGCATCAAACGGCATGAAAGCAACCAGTACTTATAAGTGTAGTAGCCACAGTCTCATGAAGAAAGGCTTTTGGGGTAGAACTTCTTTATGAAATAGAACTGCAAGCATTGAAATGCTCACATAAGCACAACTAATACAAACAAGTTGAGATAGACACTTTTTCAACAGTGAGCATTTCATGAAGTACTCCACACACGATGACCATGGCATCTTGATTCCCCCTTTGTATAAAAAGCAAGGATACAAATAGAAAAAAAATGCAGATTTTTGTACCTGTGCCTGACTAAATTGACCAGAAGGGGAAAAAAAAATCACAGGTTCAAGGGATTTCAGTTGAGAGACTAAGGGTCCATTTTCCCTGTTGTCTCGGTACACCATCTTGAAGTCACTGTCCACTCAAGAAGGCAAGGTGGCCCTTATTACACTTGTTGGCGTAGTGCCCCTTTTCTCCACACTGGACACACATGAAAAATGTGATGGGAATTTGCATTTCCGTTAAACCCCTCACCCCACATCAATCTGGACTCATTCATTTAAAGTAAAGAAACAAGCACAGTCACCTTATAGCAGGTGACCTGGTCCAATGGTCGAGGCCCTCTGCTAGAAATTGCGTGATTCTGTTGAGTTGGAGGCATGGAAGAGTTGATGTGTGGCCGCAAGCCTGGGTTGGCGTTAGTCATGTGGATGACCGAGAATGACGAGCGACCCATGTTTGGACCCAACTGCCGGAATGGAATCAAAGCAAGGAGAAATAAATACTAGTCAGGACACCTAACTCTACCGTCGTCATCCTTAATCTGTGATCAGGAGTTTGTCTCACCTTTGACTGATTCAGATTTTGTGTTGGAAGTGGAGGCTGCTCGGGGGCTCCCATAGGCAATTCAAAACGAGGGCTAATGAGAGAAAAAAACAACAGAAATGTCAGGCTTAAAAGAGTAAGATAAAAACAGTATTTGTTTGCACACAATTTAAATCAAGGTTGTCTAGACCACAACTGGCCTGCAGCAAAATTGAAAAGTATTGAATATGGACCACAAAAGAAGCTTAAATTCAGTCTAAATTCTGTTGCATTTCTCATCTTTAACAATTGATGGTTAGTCACTTAAACAGTGTCTTGATTATTTGCAATCATTGTAGGAAACTAGCATTTCAATATTCTTTGTTTTAATGAATAAAATTAAAAACTGATCAACGCTATTTGGTGTGATTTTCTTTTACTTTTTACAGCCGATGGACATTTTATCTTTGTTCTGCACATTTGTCTTTATTGGTGTAAATACATATAAATATATTAAAAATTATATTTAAATTAAAAAATAATTTTATATATATATATATATATATATATATATATATATATATATATAGTTATATTTCAGGATTATCCTTGAATTTTACTGAAAGCGGCCCTCAGGAAGAAAAGTTTAGACAACCCTGATTTACATGCATTAATATTGAATGCAAATAGATACATACTGCATAAATTTGCAAGATTTTCCTTCTGGACAGAAGCCCACCAGGTAGTTGACACAAATCACCCTTCTTGTGTGTCTATGTCTGCAGTCAGGACCTGAAACAGATAGATGCATAAAGATTACAACCTCGTGTGACATGAAATTTCATATTCATGATTATGATGTTTAGTCACTATTATGGGTACATTACAACACCTGTTTCATCCAAAATTCCAAATTATTTATTTTATAAATTCTTTATAAGTATTCCTTAGATTAGTATCCACACATTGTTTTAGTATACATTTTTTTATGATTTATTTAAAAAGTCA
Organism: Stigmatopora argus; assembly: GCF_051989625.1. Taxonomy (NCBI): domain Eukaryota; kingdom Metazoa; phylum Chordata; class Actinopteri; order Syngnathiformes; family Syngnathidae; genus Stigmatopora; species Stigmatopora argus. Next base: position 6,287,056 of record NC_135400.1, read on the forward strand.
TCAAAGAAAGAGACCACAGATTGTTTAAGTTAATTTTTTTCAGCGAAAGCCCGACCCAAACCTGAAGTAATGATTGACATTTTAGGCCCGACTCAAATTTCGGGTCGGGTTCGGGCTAGGGCTTAAGATCTTAACTGTAATGACGGGCTTATGAACATACCGTGTTTACAGAAGCCTCGGTCATACCACGGGCAGTCCTTGATCTTGGACTCAGGATCGATGTGAAGGAATGGACATTCCTTGTTGCTACACTCACCTAAGGGAGATGACATACAAATCTATTTTATAGGTATTAACAAAAATGGTCATCTGGCTTTTTGTATGCAGATCGTGTAATGTGAACACACCAAACTTGGAGTAAAAATAGCATTCAGGCATTTTCGTCATGTCATATTCATGAAGGAACTCGCACTGATCTCCTTTTTTGCAAAGTCCTCTGAGCCAGTGTTTGCACACTACTGTCTTCTCTCCACTGATGTGACGAAAAGGACACATGCCACCTAAAAGTAGTGTCAAAACATCAGAAATGAAATGTTATACAGTTTTCTATTAAACTCCGTCTACTAGAGAAACAAAAAGACCTAAGATCGTTCGGATTCTTGGTGTTTTGCTTTATTTTTTTATCACCTTTGAGGCAGGCAGCTCTCATGAAGAACTCACACACAGCAGACCCAGATTCTAAGGAGATCGGGGGGCACATATTAAAGTTGAGCATGAGCCTCGAGTGGTCTGCACTTTTTCTGAGTCAGTGTTCTCAGTGCCATCACTTAGCTTGAAGGTAGCATGCGATCACTTACTGTCCATGCCGGGGAACGGGAGAGGCTGAGCCCCCAGCTGTTGCTCCACGGCGATCTCCAGGTCAAACTTGATATGGTCCGCGCTAGCTAGTATGTCCTGCATGATTGAGGTGAGGAGATGAGTCCCGCTAACAAACAAATCCTTAGGTTAGCTTACTACTATCGCGCTAGTTAACCGGTCATTTTATTTCCCCTCCGGTCGCTAACCAAGACCAGCCCTTCAGCTCTAAGTGTCAGAAAAATTCTCAAACGAAACCCTAAAACACTGCTGTAATTTTTGTACAGGGAAAGAACAAAATCCGGGACTGGTGTGAAAGTTTGTTTTGTCGCGGAAAGGTTCTGTGCGTAGCACGAGAAGCGCGCAGAGCGACCTTTGACCGAAACGTCACTTCCGTTTCCGTCGAGTAACTTCTAATTATTTTGTTGCTCACAAGCCTGTTGGGCAAACGGTGCTATACCGCCACCTAACGGAGTGGAGAGCAGCTCAGGAGAGGAACGACTGCGACCAAACGGTAAGAACTTTATTTTTATTTTATTTTATGAATAACTTTCATAAAAGTTGGTGCTCTTTTAATGGCGTGTGCCTGTATAGATTGCTTACGTTTCAAAAGATGTCCAAAACGCAGAAATGCTGTATTAATAACAACATAAAAACTAACGGACTATTCTATTTAACTCTTGAAAGCCAAAACCACCAAATCATTGACAGCAAATGAAAATTATTTAACCTCTGAGCCTTTAATGGTATCTCAAATTAAATTGACTAAAAAAATTAAAATATCATTTTTCAATCTTTTTCTTCTTTATTTGATGAATGATAAATCATTTTTTCAGGGAAATAAATATTACATTGCTCAAAAGTATTTTTTAATTTAGGTAAATATGTTAGTTTATTATGTACATTTAATATTTAGATTTAATATTTAAATGCAAATTACATTTAAATGAGTTGAATCAAATATTTAGGTTTGGATTTAAACATTTAAGTTAAAATAAATTATTTAGAAATAAATATTTAATTAGGGAAATACACAAAACACACATTTTTAATACTGTGTGGGGCCAAATCTGACATAATATTCAACACAAACTGCTTTACAAACATCGGCCCATAAATGCACATAAGAAATTCATTTTGATTAATCTCGATTGGAAAAGAAACTTTCTTGTTAAGTTGATACACTTTTTTTTTTTAGCAAATCAGTGAGTAGGATGTGACTCGAACAACAATTTCGTTCCACTTATGAGATTTCAGTGTTAACCAATATTGAATGGAGGACCAGTTTCAAACAGGTTGGGGACCCCTGATCTGCAATGGACTTCAAAGCTATATGTATACAACATTCTTTTGGTAATCGGAGCTAACCTTTGCCTGCTCTTTGTGCCCCCTTTCCTCTGCTCTAAGTTTCACAAATGCAGATGCTTTACATTAACTCACACACATGTACTTTTTTTAAACCTTTTTAATAGATTTTTTCAGGCCAAAGGTCACAGGGGTGCTGGAACCTATCCCAGCTGACTTCAAGCCACAAGGAGACAAACAACCACTCACACTCATACCTAGGGGCAATTTAGAGTGTCCAATCAGCCTACCATGCAAGTCTTTGGAATGTGGGAGAAAACCAGAGTACCCGGAAAAAACATGCAAACTCCACACAGGTGGACCGACCTGGATTTGAACCCAGAGCCCTCACTGTGAGGCCAACACGCTAACCACTCACCCGCCGGGCCGCACTGAATCATTCTTGATTTGTTAATATGACAAGAATTTAGGTCACTTAAGAGATGTTCTTTACAATACCTACAAAAAGAGCCTCAAAACTCAATTTTCTTCATATATATGCGCAAAAAAACCATCTTAAAATCTGTTTAAAGAAAGGAATTAATACAGTATTGTTTTTTTTTCCAAGGAGGCACAATACTATTCTAGTTCTGCTTAAGAGCTTGCTTTTATGACTTTCACACAGTGATGTAAAACCAAGTCAAACAACAATTACCGTCAGCGTGTAAATCGAAACAGCTTAATCTGGCAAGAGAGCACAGAACATGCTATCTTCAAAGGGGAATTCAGCAAAAATTCCCTTTCTCTCCATTCTTTGTAGCAGAATAAAAAGAGCACGTGCATTGCAGATGAAAACAGCCTCAGTGCTTTCTCCCCCACTTTTTGTTTCTTCACTCCTTGATGGAATCTTGGTATGAACTGCCATGTGCAGACCTGTCCAAATCTGAACAATGAGATAAAATGAGAATATGTTGAAGGAAGTGTTTCTACATGATCTGACCATATGATTTTTTTGAATACCAGAGGCAAACATTTGGTTTACCGTCAATAGACACATATTAGGCCAATCTTGAATTCGTTGCTCATATCCTAGGACAATTTGGAGCAAGGGTGTCAGACTTGGGTTGGTTCGCGGGCCGCTTTAATGTCTACTTGATTTCACGTGGGCCAGACCATTTTAGATATAATATTTAGATTTTTTTTAAATAAATGGATTAAAAGAACTGGATTAAAAGCCCTGAATATTCAGTTTTTTATAGATCTAAAACAATGTTTATTTTAGATTTTTTTTAAATATATTTTTAGATTTTACAAAATGATTTTGACCTAAAAACACAGAAAAAAATCATTAAAAAATTACAATTATTGATTTAAAAGGGGGAAAATCAGTAAATTTAATATAAATCTATACTCTTCATTTTAATTTGATCCTAAAACAGAAAGTCGGATTTACTTTCCCGGGCCACACAAAATGATGCGGCGGGCCAGATTTGGCCCCCGGGCCGCCACTTTGACACTGTGATTTAGAGTCTTCAATCAGCCTACTGTGCATGTTTTTGGGATGTGGGGGGAAACCTGACATATATTATTATAATTATTATTTTGATAACCATCATAAACATTTGAAAAATCATGAAGAATTGAAGAATCGCTGAACAGGTAGAAAAAGAAAATCTAATACAACCGTTATTGACAAGAGCAGCAACATTATCATTTATCGATTTTCATTGAAGATTAAATACACACACGTCAGGCTCTTTAATCCAGGGAAGGTTTAAAAAAATCTATATGTTTTTTTTTTTTTTTGTGCTTTTTACGCCACCAATAACAGTTCGGTTCTGCCATTTGCCATTTAATTAATTATGGTTACTTGTGCTTTAATTTCATTTGGTTTCATCTCAGTCAATGTTGGAGATTTTGATTATTTATTTCTTTTTCCAGGTGAGGAGTAGTTGAAATGGGGATCACATTCTCCTTAATGTTGAATTAATTACTCCTGAAATTCAAATTGAAAATAAGAGCAATATCCTTATTGGTAACACAAATTATCTGACAGTAGACTTTTTTTCTTCCTTCAAGTCAATACAGTATAGTTCGGATCAAAACCCTCCAAGTGGTGGTGTAATTTTACAACCAAACACTACACATTATAATGGTATTTTCTAGGAAAAGTTAAAGAACTATTGAAATCTAAATACTAAGTTATACTAACTTAATATAAGGCTGTTAGTAGGGAAAACACCTCAAGAACAAGCCTATTTTCCTCTGATTTACGGAAATCCATCTTAGTGATTTTTTGTTTTGTTTTGTAGGGTAATTTGGCAATCTGAAAAGATGAAGCCAACACAGTGTTTGTGTGGTCCTTTCTTAATGTTCCTTTAGAACTAATGTGAAAAGAGAAATAGCCACAAGGGATTATACCAGTGGTGTGCCGTCAGAGCCTTCAAGGCCTTCTCTGCTGGCCTAAGAAATATATGGATCACAGACTGATGTTAATTATATTTTGTCCATGAATACTTCCAAATTGTCTGTTAGATTCCTTTCATTGCTTTTCCAGATGTGTGTCTCAAACCGATTCCGCTGAGGGCCGCAGTGGGTCCTGGTTTTTGTTCCAACCGATCCAGTGCCGACATTTTAACCAATCAGGTGTCTTCTAAAATAAGTAGCACCTGGCTGCAATCAACTGATTAACTGATTACACTTGCAAAAGGTATCCTCTTGTTGATATATATAAAAAAAGCTAAAGCTGATGTTAATTATATTTTGTCCATGAATACTTCCAAATTGTCTGTTAGATTCCTTTCATTGCTTTTCCAGATGTGTGTTTTCATATTGAAGCATTTAATCGGTTTGAGACACCACATTTCAGCCATTATTTGTTGCCAGGGTCAGAAATCCACCCCAAGGCCTTCACAATCAGTTCTGCAGGCTCTGCTGCATTAAACAAGCGTCGATAAGACAGTTGCTTTAACCAATCAGATTTCGAGTTGGCAACACCACAATGCCTTCTCGCAGGCGTAGGGATACGTCATTGTCTTCTAGCAGGCGTAGGGATACGTCATCGCTTTCACCCACTATGATTGGCTAGTGATAGTCGACTAGCCCGGGGAAAATCACCCCCCTGGCCTGGTTGTAATGACTGAAAAGTGCCAGTATTTGTATTTAATCATTAAATGCTGCTAGGAAGTGGATTTTACCCCATTTTTGTGCATTGATTTATTGATTATTTTTTATGTGTCGCAGCTGTAGCTGCTGTGGAGGTTTTATAGCCATAAAATAGTTTTAGCTGAAGGCGTCACTAGGAAATACACGGACCACCACTGGGTTATACCTAGCACACTATAAAATATTTAAAATGGATGTTGACGCATGAATGAGTGGAGAATGAGTTCTGCTTTGATGAAATATGCCATAGATCATCGAAGTATTTACTTTCTCGGGTAAAAAAAATCTGATTCTAGTTTGCTTATCCATTCTTCTGCTTCTGAAACATAACAAGAAAGAAACTGGATATATTGTTTCTATCAAGATTAATAACACGAGTAAAAACAAAACACAGTCACCCTTCATGGTCACATACTGTGGTAGGATTACATTTCACTTATAAAACATGGAGTAGGAGTTATCGCAGGTCAACCGACAAGATTTTGTCAAAACAAGTCCAAACTGCAGTGTTCGGTCAAGCATGGTTGGCATTGCATTCAGAAATTCTGAAAGTAATTTCTTACCACTGTGTGGGGAAAAGGTTATTAATTTTGTTGGAGGAAAATTGGGGCTAGACTGCATTGACTTCCTAGTCCAGGGGTGTCAGACTCGGGTTGGTTCGCGGGCCGCGTTAACGTCAACTCGATTTCATGTGGGCCGGACCATTTTAGATATAATATTTAGATTTTTTTTATATATAAATGGATTAAAAGAACTGGATTAAAAGCCCTGAATATTCAGTTTTTTTATAGATCTAAAACAATGTTTATTTTAGCTTTTTTTAAATATATTTTACAAAACGATTTTTGAACTAAAAACACAGAAAAAAATATTAAAAAATTACAATTATTGATTTAAAAGGGGGAAAATCAGGAAATTTAACATACATCTATACTCTTCATTTTAATTTGATCCTAAAACAGAAAGTCGGCACTCATGATTTACTTTCCCGGGCCACACAAAATGATGCGGCGGGCCAGATTTGGCCCCCGGGCCGCCACTTTGACACGAGTCCTAGTCCGTTAGTTTTTCCAGTCATGAGTAAGGAGAGAAACCATGTCAGCATCTTAACATATTGGAATACAAAATCAATAGTAAATGATAAGTAACACATTATGCCATTTGGCATAGATGTTCTTTTTTTTGTCCACAAAAACATATGCTGTGTGGAAATGAATGTTATTTTAGTATACTGCACTGAAGGTGGGACATTCACCAGAAAATGAATTTGATATGGCTTAGCAATGGAATAACATTAATTGGTATTTTTTTAATTTTTTTAAACCCATCTATTCATTTTATTTTATTTTTTCAAAATGTCATTGTAGGATTAACTGGACGTGAATGCTACCCAACCTTTCTTTTGTTCATAAACTAAATATCCCTGTAAATACATTTTTAGCCTTCTATTCTTAAGTGCATTAATACAGTTATCTTGTTATGTGTCACATTTCTTTTAGCTGCAGATGTGGAAGGGAATGTATTTGTAATAAGCTTCCAAAGTGATGATGATGGATTGTTGTTCAGCTTCTGAATCATTTAGTGTTTGTAGAATTGCAGCCGATGCATAAAAGCAAAATGTGGGACAGGCATCTTTGCACTCTTAGCTCTTTATGCATCTCTGCCTCAGTAACATACGCCACTGCTCTACTTTCCGCCCTTGTCTGGAGCCCCTTCTGAACCCCTTCCCACTCCTAATGACAATGTATTCCTCTGTTTGCTCCATTTTTTTTTTAATTTATTGTTAGTTAATTCCAATATATTAATCCTCATATTTTCCATACTGGTTTCAATGAAATATTACGCTTACTTGTTCCTGATCCCGTGTGTGATACTTACTGTCATTTTTGATTGTCTCCTGCTTGGTTGCTCTTCACATATGGCACCTCTTCCTCCATCTGCCTGCATCCAATGAAATGAAGATTTATTGCCAACATCAATAGCTCACACACCACCTTTACATTCAGTGTATAAAGTTATATATCCTGTTACAAACTGGTGGCTAGAAAACATTAATTTACACAGAACATTTATAATGCAGTTTGTAAGTGGTTGAGTAAGTCCTGTAAGCTGATAAGGTTGCACTTTGAGTTAATTAACGTTTTGTTGCTTCAGACCTATTATTAAGTATGGTGAAACATGATACTCACATTATTGTTTGCAATAAATTTGAAAACAATTACAGGGAACTCAAATTACTTAGTGGATGCATTTTTAAGTACATGTCCTTTGAATTGGGTCTAATGTTGACTCCCATTGTACCGCTAATCTTCCTGTGGTAACAGCTTCCTAAAGCAAATATTCTACTCATTCTATTTTTAATAACTTGTTCATACTTATGGTCAGGCAGGATATATTGCACATAAGGATGTAAAACAAATAATGTTGCTGAACAACCAACCGTGAGGTCCAATAGTGAATTTTGCTTCTTTCTAACTATATTTAATATTCAGACAGTGGGTGGAAATTGCAGTTTAATATAGCATTATGAAAATATAGGGATGGCATATTAATGATTTGATTTATTCTCATTTTTCATCCAGCATACACATTTTAAGCGCAAAATGCACTGGGAGCCCGATCATTTTTTAATGGTGTTTCAGCAGGTATACATTATTGAGAGGAAAAAATTGTATTCTTACTTGAAATTCAAAAAACAAGTTGAATTTTACTTCATGTATAAAAACAAAAACAAACAAACAAATAACAACAAAAAACACTTTGGCACCCATGACTGTTATGAAACAAAATGTAAACACTAATTTCTACGTCATTCATGTCACATCATTCGTCATCACTTTTCGATTTTTTTGTCTTCCTCAAACAACCAGTTATGATTCTAAAATTTCTGTATCTAATCAAAACTGCCACATAATTACATTATATACCCCAAAACAAATACAATTTCCCCCACAAAACAGCTAGTTGCTAATACTTACGGGTTGATTTTACTGGAAAATCTATGTCGTAGGAGGAGACCAATGCTGGTAAGGACCATCAATGTGGTGCACATGGTCCTTCCCCAAGGATCTCCTTGTGCTTAGAAAAGTGAGACCTTCCGCTCCCATCCAAAGCCTGTAACTGAAAAGGAAACGTCTGTGGTGTAACAAATGAACAACCCCTATCTTCTTGGCTGAGATTCCTGTTGGAGAAGATTAGCTTGGAGGATTAGCTGAGATCAAGGAAGGGTTAGATCTGGCTGGCAGAACTAAGAGGCAAACAGAGCCTGCTGCGAGATTCTGTTCTAAAAACAACCATCACATCAGTTTATAAGGATAGTAAACAATCCATCTAAATATTTTTTTTCCTTGGTCTATTTGTTTTATTTTTTTAAATGATCTGATACTTTGTATTTATAGCATGACAGCAGGGTTTACAATTTTAGATACATTTTATGCATTTTGTCATTCTTGGCAGCATGTTAAGTGACGAGCAAATGCTTCTGTCTTGCATTTCCGAGATACAGAGTTTGAATCTAAACACGTCCGGATAATTGAAATTGTCGAGCAACCAGTCGGTACACGGTCGATTGGTCGCCGGTCTTTTGGTCGCCCGGAAGGTAAGTGATAATTACCATTTAAATTGTTGCTAAAATTCCCTAATACAAACTGTGAATTACTATTTAGTCATACTTAATGCCCTAGTAATTATTAGGCTAAAGAAAAGCTCCAAATTCCCCAGACTTTTATTGTTTTTTGTTGGAGAACTTGTTAAGACCCTGACTGACGTAGCTTCTTAAAGGGACAACGCATGTTCATGGCCATTGTTGGCTTTTATTGATGCGTAGACCGTGTTGTTTTACCTTGTTTTGTTGCCGGTCTTTTGGTCGTCGGTCTTTTGGTCGCCGGTCTTTTGGTCGCCCGTTGTCGCGGTTCGGGACGACCAAAAGACCGCGACCAAAAGACCGCGACCAAAAGACCGGCGAACAAAAGACGGCGACCAAAAGACCGGCAACCAATCGACCGCACACGAACCAGTCTAGGGTTTTTGTTAAAAACAAAACAAAACAAACAAACAAACAAACAAACAAACAAACAAACAGCATGTACATACAATGTATCTTTGGTCTAAATACTCTACTAGAATTTAACAACTGATTGGAATAGTAGAGCTCAAAGGTCAACTGTGTATCAACAATCTACAATGTTTTACTTGCACTAATGCTGCGTAAAAAATAGTATCATTTAAATAGGACATGAAATGGGTAACTATACAGATCAGCCGTATAATCTCATATGAGCCATATAGCCTTTTCTCATTTTTATTTGAAAACATTGGTAAATATGAATACAAAGGTGTGTCACAATGAGAAAATCTACAATCATTATTGTAAAAATATCATTATTCTCAGACTTGCATGGTGAACACAGGTGAATGGAGACCAGTGAAATATCTCATGACATTTTCATGGCAGTTTTCTGAAAGTACTATACACATCTGTTACAAGGCACATTCTTTGCATTAAATGTGTCCTCTTGTCCTTTGTTACAATTTCTCCTTGACAACAGTTCCGTATTTATTTATTTATAAATTCCGTTCTTTTAGTCTAATCCAATCTGATGAATGCAGCTTGGGAAGACAAAGATAACAGTAGTGATTCATATTGGTTTAGATCATGTGTACACCATATGAACTGTATCCACAGCCAAAAACAGATAAAATGAGACAGTGTTTTTGATATACGTCAGGTTCTGTGAAGATACATAATTTAAGTTTATTCATTTAGCCATGAGGACACACTGTCAGATGTCTATAGGTCTGCTTCCTTCAATAAGTTGCAACTTTATCCGGTTGCAGTTGATAGCTTTGACCAACCCACTTCATCATAGGTGGTTGTAATGCCGAAGTAGAGTGTAGCCAAGAGTTTAGTCCACGCTTCCGCCACCTCTGCTGTCACAACCTCTGGAAACTCTTCCCCCAAAACCTCCAGGATAACGCCTCCTAGGATCTGACAGCCACACATGAAATTTTTAAGATTAAAAAAAAAAAGACACATACACCCTTACATATTCATACATTTTAGCTCATGAATATAAAAAAATGGCGGCCCGGTGGCCGAGTGCTTAGGTTCTGGCCATCGCTAGGATAAGCGGTTCAGAAAATGAATAAATTAATGAATTTGAAAAAATCTAATGCTCTGAAAGTCAAATGATATTTAATGATCAAAGTATTTTATTCATTCACACCAAGCCAGAATATTTTAATCTTGCTGTCCAGGCAAGACATCATCAAATCTTACTAGACATCATTTTAATGAAAACCTGTCTACGAATGATGCTTTTAACTAAATGAGGTCTAAATACAAGAGTGTAGTATATAATATATTACTTACATGTTAGGATTCTAAACTGTGACTATTTGGGTTAGTGTTTTCTTCGGCTTTTTGTGTTTTTCCTTTGTTTTGTGATAACATGCTTATAGCAATATTTATTCATTCTTTTTCTGAGCTGTTTATCCTCAAAAGGGTTGCAGGGGATGCTGGAGCATATCCCAGCTAACAATGAGCACCACGTGGGGGACACCCTGATTGGTTTACCAGGTGGCGGACAACCATTCACGCTTACACTCACACGTATGGGCAATTTGGAGTCTTCAACCAGCCAAATTTGCATGTTTTGGGATGTGGTAGGAAACCAGAGTACCTGGATAAAACCCACACAAGCCCATGGAAAACATGGTAACTCCACACAGTGATCTTGCGACAATAGTCTAAGTAAGGGGTGCCCAACTCCGGTGCTCGATTTGCAAGATGATTTACCTCTGAAAGCCCCTTTGTCGTGTCATATATTAGAGCAAGGGTGTCAGACTCGGGTTAGTTCACGGGCCGCGTTAAAGTCAACTCGATTTCATATGGGCCGGACCATTTTAGATTTTTTAAAATAAATGGATTAAAAGAACTGGATTAAAAGCCCTGAATATTCACTTTTTATAGATCTAAAACAATGTTTATTTTAGCTTTTTAAAAAATATTTTTAGATTTTACAAAATGATTTTTGAACTAAAAACACAGAAAAATTGATTAAAAAATTACAATTATTGATTTAAAAGGGGGAAAAACTGAAAATGTAATATACATCTATACTCTTCATTTTAATTTGATCCTAAAACATAAAGTCGGCACTCATGATTTACTTTCCCGGGCCAGACAAAATGATGCGGCGGGCCAGATTTGGCCCCCGGGCCGCCACTTTGACACGTGTCCTAGTCCGTTAGTTTTTCCATGAGTAAGGAGACAAACCATGTCAGCATCTTGGCATAATGGAATGCAAAATCAATAGTTAAGGATAACAAGTAAGTAAGTAAGTAGGTTAGTAAGTAAGTTAGCAACGTGCCTTGTGCAGAGGAGTAACATGTTTAAGTGTATAACAACGATCATAATTGATAATGATTAAAATCATTGTTAATACCAATACTGATTGTGTTTAAATCAAATATATTGCCGATTATAATTAATATTGTGTTACTTATAGTTTTAAAATGACATCTAAATGGCAGTGCATTTGGTTGACATTTAATATTTCACAGATTTTTCACATTTAAAGATTTGTGATTACAAATATCAAATAATCCACAAAGGTGGTAACTGTGAACTATTTTCAGTTTGCAAAGTCGGGAACATCAAAATGCAAATTGCAATGGCAGCCAATTAGTACTTCAAGTTTCCTGGTCCCTCCCGTCATCTTCCAATATTATTTATTCAAATAAGCAAATTTCAGTTTAAAATTGCAAATATAAGGCAGTATCTTATCTTAAAAAGGCCACCTCTCACGTAAATAGCTTGGTTTTTCTATGATTATCTGAAACTTCACCAAATAACGAGAATATAAGAGGATGTCAATCGTAGTCAATTAATCAATACAATAAGATTTACAGTAAAAGTTTGCTGAGGAAATGTATTCCATTACCTTGAAGTATATGGGCTCCACTTTGTGTCGTAGGGCATGGCCTTTGCCGAGCATTTTCAACACTGAGGCCACCTTGTCTGTGTTCTCTAGGTTCTCCACCAATGTATTGATGCTGTTCATAACTCTTCGGGCATGATTCCTTAGCTGGGCACTCTTTTCCAATTCCTCTGGGCGTTCTATGTTCTTAAAATTGCTGAAGTATTGCTTGGAAGAGGGGAAGTTAACAAACAGTCTGTCAAGGAAAAAACAGACAAACGGGAGATTTCAGCCTTAGCGTGCAGAAATCCTTTAATTACTTTCATTTGCACCTGTACCAGCTTTTTTTTACTGAATACTAGAATACACTTACAATACATCTAAAAGTGGCATAACTACAACTTTTTGGTGTATTGTTATTGACAAATGTACATCTATAAATTGTATATAGTTATGCGTATATTTCAAATGCAGAATGCAGTTTTGATTTATTCATTTTCCGTACCGCTTATCCTCACAATGTTACGATCGCGCCGAGACGTCGTGGTGCGATCGGCGGTATTTGGACCCAGTAGCAGGGAAGCAGGAGGGGACGAGGTGAACTGTGCTCATGATAATAACTTTAATAACTCAGGAAGCCTTACAAAATAATAAGGACTTGTACATCCAAAATGAAACAAACCAGAGCATGGAGAACAGTACCTTTGCAGCGATGTATGCAGTCTCACGCAGTACGATCCGACAATGAATACCAATTCAGTTGAGTTTAAATACACACATCCGGAAGTAATCATGAATCACTCACAGCTGCTCGAACCTAACGGCAAGCCAGGAGGGACAAACGAGCTGCTCCGGACACACAAGGGACGCGGGGGGTAATGGAGCCTATGCCAGCTGACTACTGGAAGCAGGTGGGGAAGATCTTGAATTGGCTGCCAATCAATTGCAGGCCTAGAGGCAATTCACAGTGTTCAACCAGCCCAACACGCATGTTTTTGGCATGTGGGAGGAAACCGGAGTACTAAGGGAAAACCTACGCAAGCACGGGAAGAACATGCAAACTCCACACAGGAAGGCCGGAAACCACTGGGGATTGAATTTAGGATCCTGGAACTTTCAGGTTGACGTGCTAACCACACTTCCACTGGCTTAACAACCCTAACAAGGAGGCGGGGGGTTTTCTGGCATATGGGAAATTGAAAGCAAACCTCACACAACATTAGCGTAATACTTGCAGGTGGAAAAGATATTGTTAGTAGAATTTTAACTTTTGAATATGTTGTCAGGAGCAGCCTGCTATTGTTTTTCCCACTCTCATTTGTCCCTCCTGCCATGCCGTTATGTTCGCGCAGCTGGGCGTGATTCGTAATTAGTCTCTGATTTGTGTATTTAAACCCCACTGAGTTTAGTGTCATTGTCGGATCGTCTGCGTAAATTCCCTTACCATGCAGCCACACTACCTTACTCCTCGATTCCACTTGTTTTCCCTAGTCTGGTTTGGTTTCGTGTTTCGTTCCACAAGTCCTTGTTGTTTTGTTAGGTCCCTCCTAAGTTATTTAAGTTTCTGTTATGAGGACAATTTGCCTCGTCCTCACCTGCTTCCCCGCGACTGGGTCCTAACCCCTCCTACCTCGCCTCGACGTCTCCCGTTGACGTAACATATGTAGTAAGTGCATGATGACATTCTATCACAAGCCCTACTCAATCATTTACGGGTAAGGTATTCTGGGTCAATTTCTTTTGGCCTCAATGTGTGTTGACTTGTTTGCCTGCCCTCAAGCTATATATTGTATAGGAACCAGTTTAACTGCAAGCCAACTGAGGAAAAACAATATAAAAACCAAATAGAAAGGTGGATGTTTTTAAACAGGCCATTTTGTTGAAAAAATGCATCAATACTTTATTTAGGCCCCTGCTGAAATTGATAGATTTGTTTTATAAAATGTGATGGCTTTCAAATAATTTTTTTTTTAATTAGCCTCAAATATTTATTTTTTATTTTGACCTTTCATTCCTTTTAATTCAACCTCTGTAACACTCTCGAGTACATGAAGAGTCAGAAAAGGGTACATAAAAGCTCCCCCACTACCAACTCATTTGGGAATGTAACCCTTATGCCCTCTTCCATTTACCCCTCCAGCTATAAGAAAAAAATACTAATTAATTTTGAAACAGTAAACACCTTCGTTAAGAATTTGCTTCATGAATTGAAATTCCAGAAAAGAGTGGGGGGTAGATGTTCAGCTTGTAGATGGAAGGACTCTGTAAGTACTCCAATTTGACTCTCTGAAGCTAATGAAGGACCATGATGTTTAATCTTTCGCGCTTGAAATTGCACCACCTGTGATTGCATATAAATAGCCTCATTAGAATTTTATATGGCCATTGGGGTCTTAATCCTTCCTTATCTATTCTTCGAGATGAACCCAAGAGCTGAATTCAGAGAAAGTTTTTTTTTTAATTTTCAGGCTGTGTCATGGTCTGTTCTTTTAGATGGTATCTGCAACCCGTGCGTTTCAAGAGCGTACAGGCAGTTTAAAAGTTTATTCTGAGGTTTGATGAAAAAGGCCTCTCAGCGCAAAGCAGGGAATTTATCGATTGAGATTCATTCTTGGAATTCCTGAAGATTGCAGGAAGTAATACACATTAGAAGTGGAAAAACATATACAGTATTTTATATAAAACTAGACAGTACCTACCATTTGGGAATTAGACACTTTTTACATTGGTACATTATATACAATCCAATCCTAATATCGTGAACATCTGATTATAAAAATACTCTTTATTATTAACTTCCATTCTTGTAATGCTTTGTCCTACTATGTGGCATAATACAGCAAGTAAACTATCAAAACATCCCCTAGTATGATGCAGTGCAGTTTTACAAAATGCACAATACTACCACAACAGTGTACATTAAGCAATTATAACCTCTAAAATAGATTTTGATCTAAATGTGAATTGTATAACATAATGTACTCAGTAAAGGTTACAGCGAATGTTTTTATATTTCAGGAAAGTTCCCATGTGGACCCAAAAAATGCACCCATCTGTTAGTGATACATAGATGGAGAGGAGTTACTTTATAAGCATTCCATCTGATATTGCTTTAAGTTTTTTCATACCGCAGGTATGAAAATATTTAGGCTCACACAATAAATTCTGTCAGAATCGTCAAATAAAAAAAATACTGACAAGTCTGCAAAACATCTGTTGCTGATTCCATTTGCACAACGGGAAGACAATAATGACAGCTGTGAAACCCTCAAGAATAAACCATAGCAGATTGCATGGTTACCACACTTGGATCGTATAGCTGTTTACATGGTGGCTTAACATTTCAATTATGCTGACTGGAAAGACACCAGTCCCATCATCGAAAAAAGGGTCTGAAGGCATGATTTCTTGTAAGAGAGTCTAGCAACCCTGGCATTCAAAACATGACCTGTTCCAAGGGAGGGAGCCTTTTGAGAGCCAAAGGTCTCTGACTGATGGATCATTGTTTATCCCTTTGCCTTGACTATTTGTTGAATAAGATTATATTCAAGAAGGAAAGTGAGACTGTTAAACAAAATTCTAACTGTCTGCGCTCTTTCATCCATCATGAAAAAGACCCCACAAGTTCACCTCCAGCCACAATTAATGTTCGATATCTGCAAAGACTTCTGTAAGTGTATCATCAATAGAAAAGTACATTTATGTTAGATTAGAGGTAAAAAAATACTTTATATACAAACTTACAATTACGTGTTACATAGTTGTTTAATATGCTCACAAATAATCATCTCAGCTTTCAGTGGTTTATTGAAAATGTAATAAATCTCGTTGATCTACCTCAACATAGTGAATAGTTTCCTTTATCGTTATTGGATGGTGTAAACAACACAAACACAAGAGAGTAAAAGTCAATACCTGATGAGTATGGCCACTCCAACATCATCACAGTTCTGATAAACCTTTGCCCAAGAGTCTTGTAGGATCACCCTTTCCTTGTCAGTCAGTGGGCTTGGTCGTTCCAGGTGATCCACCTCTCCCTCGCCCTGCATCCTCTCCATCTAGGAACATAGTTCATCAGTTTAACCACATGCAAAAGACGGGACGAAGATCAGTCTCTCGCTCCCAAGATAAATAACAATATATGTACACCGCCCACCCTTCTTCCCTCAAGGTCTAATTTTACCTTTTTTCGTATCTTCGATTTATGTGTGAGAGCAGAACAAAGCTGCTTCTCTTTTGTTGGTTCAGCACACTTCAGCACTGAATCTCATCTGAGCGATTGTGTGACTGAACACCAGGCTGGTAAAAACACAAGAAACACACGCAGCGAATGAGGAGGAGCTTCTGTACTCCCTCTTTCACACACTCCCTCTCCTCCCTGCTTCCTTTCCACCTCACTTTTTTTTTTTTTTATAAGTGCTGTTGATGAAAACATGATGAGATAGAAGTTTGGAAAAATAATCCAAGGGCAGGGGTATAATGTGAGATTAAAACCTGACAAATCATAGATACATGCTGTGAACTGTTCCTCCAATATGCCCACTCTTGACTGTTTTGGAGCTTAACCCCTGATCATTTTCATTTCCCCATGAACCTTGACCAACTTAAATGTATAAACACACAAATGGGTGTAAATTCAACAGAATGACGTCAGTGAGAAATAGGACAGACTCTCATTCATTTGGATTTTTTTTTCTTACAGGCTACGACGTCACAGCCTGGCTTCAGTATTTTTATTCCCTCAAGCCCTCCCTACACGGCCCTTGATGTACTTTTTGAAATGTATAGTATTCAGTCTTACTATGAGCCAATGTCAAAGGCTTTCCAAGGGAAGTGGCATATGTTAGTTTTTTTGTCACTCACATTTCATTGTTGGAAAGAAAAGCAATCAGTCAAAAATTACTCCAAGGCCACCTGTTGAGAGAAACAAGTGTTGAGTTCATAATTCGCCGGCTTTACTTTGGAGATATAATGTGTATGCAGTAGGTGTGAACAATGTACACTGGTTAAACATTGACAAGTGGCTCATTAATGATCAAGCCGCTTAAAAAAAACTAAAGAAAAATAAGCAACACTGAATGCACAGTAAACGTATGTCCCACTGCCATTGAAAAAACAGGGTTTTTTCAACATTGTTTGTGGCGGTACACGGTCGATTGGTCGCTGGTCGATTGGTCGCTGGTCGATTGGTCGGCGGTCGATTGGTCGCCGGTCTTTTGGTCGCCGAGCTTTTGGTCGCCGGTCTTTTGGTCGCCCGGAAGGTAAGTGATAATTACCATTTAAATCGTTACTCAAATTCCCTAAATACAAACTGCGAATTACTATTTAGTCATACTTAATGGCCTGTTAATTATTAGGCTAAAGAAAAGCTCCAAATTTCCCGGACTTTTATTGTTTTTTGTTGGAGAACTTGTTAAGACCCTGACTGACGTAGCTTCTTAAAGGGACAACGCATGTACATACAAACTTATACACTCACACGTCGGCTCAGTGAAACTGCTCATGGCCATTGTTGGCTTTTATTGATGCATAGACCGTGTTGTTTTACCTTGTTTTGTCGCCGGTCTTTTGGTCGTCGGTCTTTTGGTCACCGGTCTTTTGGTCGCCGGTCTTTTGGTCGCCCGTTGTCGCGGTCCGGGCGACCAAAAGACCGCGACCAAAAGACCAGCGATCAAAAGACGGCGACCAAAAGACTGGCGACCAATCGACCGCACACGGTTTGGGGCTTGCACCAGTTGATTTTTTTGCAACCCAAGATTGTGTGCTTGTCATTTGATCACCAAATAACATTTTGTTAAATAGTCAGTGATATAAATTACATTTATGTTATACCCAAACAAGATAATATTAATAGGAAATGCCTAAATTTAATGTTTACTTCTGCGATTGGCTGGCCACCGATTCAGGGTGTCCCTGGTCTGTGGCCCAAAGTCAGCTGGGATAGGTTCCAGCACCCCCGCGACCCTAGTGAGGATAAAGCGGTTCAGAAAATGAATGAATGTTTCCTTTACGATGGAAAATCAAAAAGATTGAAGCAATTCAGTGTCGCTAATTAGAAGCAATTTGGGCTTTGGAACTGGAATTTTTTTTTTTGCTGGAGAGAGAGATCCCAATCTGCTTGCTACTATAGTTAAGATGCTCTTGAGCAAAACACCATCTCTATCCCTCAGCGCAAGTGGTACAACACCAGCAGCAGTTCTGGTCTGGATGATTTCCTTGGCAGGCATCCACACTGCCCCCCACTGCTGCTTGCAAAGGACAACAGCCCACAGTGATCACAGACAAAGCAACAACAAAACCGCTAGTTATTATTATGCCTTTATTGTGAATTTGCTTTACAAATTAACAAGTTTAATAACAAGCTGTGCAACAACAACAAAAATAAATTATGTACAGTGTTGCAAATAATTGACAGAGATATGGCTGTCAAACAGGTATCACACACAGTTTTGATGATTTAAGGTGAAGGCTTAAAAATGCCTGAAATTAAGATTAAATAAGATCATGAATAAATGCAAAAAAATGTGTTTTATGCATTCATTTTTTTTCACAAAGGTCGCTGAAGCCTACCCTAGCCAGCTCTGAGCACCAAGCGGGGGACACCCTGAAGTAGTTTCCAGCCAATTGCAGGGCACACACTAATACTAACGGTCAATTCAGAGCATATGTGTCAAAGTGGCGGCCCGGGGGCCAAATCTGGCCCACCGCATCATTTTATGTGGCCCGAGAAGGTAAATCATGAGTGCCGACTTTCTGTTTTGGGATCAAATTAAAATGAAGAGTATAGATGTATATTACATTTCCTGATTCTCCCCCTTTTAAATCAATAATTGTAATTTTTTAATCCTTTTTTGGTGTTTTTAGTTCAAAAATCATTTTGTAAAATTTAAAATATATATATATAAAAAAGCTAAAATAAACATTGTTTTAGATCTATAAAAAACTGAATATTCAGGGCTTTTAATCCAGTTATTTTAATCCATTTATAAAAAGTCTATAAGTTTAAAGTGTAAACTGGGATACCTGGAGAAAACCCACACAAGCCCAGGGAGAACATGCAAACTCCACACTGGAAGGTCTGGGCCACCATATGTTTAATGCATATAGCTTATAACTACTCAGTAACCCCAAACACACTTTAAATTTGTTCCAACAAAGGCTGCGTTTATAAAATACATTTGTAAATACTGTATTTCTAACTTCATCGTAAAGTGAACGCAAAGAAAATAGAAGCGATCTCCCCTTTTACTGGCGCGCCCAGTCTTCTTTACAAAGTGCATGCTTGGGCCTGTCCACAAAATTAACAAAAACTCATCTAAAATCAAATGCCACCCCTATTTGGCACAGACACGCACTTACATCATCAAATTAAAAATGAGTGAACCCCCTCATAAAAACTTCATCAGTTTCTGTATTAAAAATCTTATCTGTGCAAGAGACCTTGACATTTTCAAGAATGCTCCTTCTTGCATGATGTGCCATGTGGCAATACACAATACGGTCTACCAAAGTATACTCATACCATTTGTATTGTTTTCAGTTACTGTTTTAGTTCACATGTCAGTTTCTTTTTTTGCAATGCCAACCGTTGTGACCATATTTTACACACTATCTATTAAAGGTTAGAGTCAGGGTTGGGCTTTTGGTTGGATTGAGGTTTAGATCTTGTGTATGGGTTTAGGGTTAGCGTTACGATTAGTGGATTTCAGACAATTCAAATGATGGCTATATCCTCACTCCAAAGATAAATACTTCAAGATTCAGCAATCTCCATCAATTGCAATGGGAATTGAGAAAAAGTTACCTACAAGCAGAGCAAAGAATCCCCACACAGTTTTTTTTTCCGGAAATAACTTTTGCTGGTTATTATTTTTCAGGTGGTCCAGTACTTGGTACAGTTTTATAGCCTCAGCTTGATTTATTGTGTTTTGCTATTGGTTTTGTACATAAATCAACATATGCTTTCTTGGCAGCAGGAGTTTGGAGGTATTATATCAAACCTTAGTTTACAAAATCTTCCAACACAACACTCCTCCTCCACTTCAAGATTCTGTACAAAAAATTCCAACACATCAAAAACGGCTGGCTCTAGAGGTGACTGTGTAGTTCCCTTCAAAAGGAGTGCATTTAGCGAAAGCACCTTGCCGATCATTTTAAAGCTTGGCTATTAGACGAACAAAATTGCGATCACAATGCTGTCTAAAACTGTACAACGTGTGTGTCTAGCATGTGTCATCGTTTACCTTCAACCTACACAAGGGACAAAAGATGGAAATTAGCCCTCGGCTACAATCTTACATTTTTACATATACGTATGTTCATTAACATGAATATATAGATATGTTCATTAATATGTGGAGTCCCTTATTAAATAAATCAAACTCAAACTCAATGGCCAATAAAGATAGGTTACCAGATATTTGGTACCCAAAATATTATTTAACTGATATAAACAGTGGGGGGCCCGGTGGAGTGAGTGGTTAGTGCGTCGGCTTCACAGCTCTGGCGTCCTGGGTTCAAATCCAGGTCAGTCCACCTGTGTGGAGTTTGCATGTTCTGCCCGGGTCTATGCGGGTTTCCTCCGGGTATTCCAGTTTCCTCCGGGTACTCCGGTTTCCTCCGGGTACGCCGGTTTCCTCCCACATTCCAAAAACATGTATGGTAGGCTGATTGGACACTTTAAATTGCCTGTAGGTATGAGTGTGAGCGTGAATGGTTGTTTGTCTCCTGCGATCAGCTGGCCACCAATTCAGGATGTCCCCGGCTGGGATAGGCTCCAGCACCCCCCGCGACCCTAATGAGGATAAAGCGGTTTGGAAAATGAGATGAGATGAGAAATACAACAGTAGTCTGGTAGAGAGTGGTGACTGTATCAGTCTCAGAGTTATGAAGTCGATTGTTCAATCCTAGGTGGGTCCTCACAGTATGGAGTTTACATGTTCTCCTCGGGCTTGCATACCCATAGTTAGCAGTGATAGGCTCCAGCACCCCCACGACCCTTTGGAGGATAAGCGCAGCAAAGAATGAATGAATTAATAGTGCTGGAATTCGCAAAATCACGACTCTGACGCTTAGTGAGCCAGTGAAACAAACCATCGCGAAGCCGTAAAATTTGACCCAAAGAGGATCCCGTAGGAATAAATGTCGGCTTCTGCTTGACAAGCAAACACACTACCCGATAGTCAGGTTGGAACGGCAAATCACGTCCAAGAAAAAATTTAAATGACACACAGCGTTTCGGCGCCATCACTGACATTCCTTGGACGTGTTTTAACAATTTGAAGTCGGTATTTGTGTTTGTCGCGGTTGAAGCTAGCAGGCTAACCCGCGAGCAGCGACCACGGAAGCTAACGTCCACGGAAAGAAACTGAAAAATAAGCGGAGATTTCAACCTAAATCCTTTGCAAAGATCAGATCTTCAACAACAGCAATGAACGTCGCAAAAAGTGGCTATCGTGTTTTCTCGGCAAACTCATCTGTCGCATGTACAGAGCTGGCGAAAAAGATAACGGAGTAAGAATCTCATCTCATTTTTTGAACCGATTTATCCTCACTAGGGTCGCGGGGGGTGCTGGATCCTATCTCACCTAACTTCGGGCCAGAGGCAGGGGACACCCTGAATTGGTGGCAAGCCAATCGCAGGGCACAAGGAGACAAACAACCATTCACACTTACACGCAAACCTAGGGGCAATTTAGAGTGTCCAATCAGCCTACCATGCATGTCTTTGGAATGTGGGAGGAAACCAGAGTACCCAGAGAAAACCCACAAAGGCTGGGGAGAACATGCAAACAACGCACAGGTGGACCGACCTGGATTTGAACCCAGGTCCCCCACTGTGAGACCGATGAGCTCATCCGCCGGGCTTCCCGGAGTAGGAATAATGTCAGAATTCATCAGCCTACTTTAATCATCGAACTAACTAATCGAGTACAGTTATTTGTCTCCATGTTTTGCTAACCTGTCAAATTATTTTTATTCATTCCATACTACTAGTTCTAAAACAATATGCACACTCATAATGGTTGTTATTGCATGATTTACAAAATACGTAGTTTTTTTTTTAAATTCCACTTTGTGTTTGCAATATGAATGATGAGTATGATTTTGCTTTTGCTCTTCAGGCGACTTGGAGTTGAGCTGGGAAAGTCGGTTGTCTTTCAAGAGTCCAATAGTGGTAACATCTAACATTTATTTTCATTTGATTTAATTCTTTTACAAAAATAAATTCAAAACATGCATCTAAATGTTCCAAATGGAGTTTCAACAGATTACCTTAGAGTAGACTGTGATATTATAATGAATTTGATTTCTGGTTATGAATAATAATCCTGTATAATAAATTGTTTTTTTCCTCAAATTTGGCCAAATAATTTGTATTTTGCAAGTACATTTTAAATTTAAAACCCCTGGTTGATTTGTGAAAGCACTACTTTATTTAATGTCAAATAATTGTAACATCATACACTATTTGTTTACTCTATTTTTATATTCTTAACAATTGTTTTGTCCACAGAAACAAGAGTGGATGTAAAAGAGTCTGTACGTGGGCAAACCATCTTCATCATCCAGACCATTCCAAGGTGAGTGTGGAGACATCTGCACACTGCAGCAATAATTGAATACTTAATATTCTGTTATTAAAGTTCAGTTGATTTGTTATGATATTCTCATTTTACTCCAAACAGAGATGTCAACACTGCAATCATGGAGCTGCTGGTCATGGCCTACGCCCTCAAGACCTCCTGTGCAAAAAACATCATTGGCGTTATTCCATACTTTCCTTACAGCAAACAATGCAAGATGAGGAAGAGGGGCTCCATAGTATGCAAGCTGTTAGCGTCTATGTTGGCTAAAGCAGGTAAAGTTCTTTATTTTAATGATATTATTCATTTATAAAGAAATCATGTCAATTGACCCATTAATTGCATGTGTAAAAAACATGTTTTATGTGGTTTCTATTCAATGAATCAAGGTTGGTTGAATACACAACATGGGTAGTATGAATGGTTGTTATGTTAATACTATATGGGCAATTTGATTGGGTGGCGACCAGTCAGGGTGCCTCTCACTAATAGCTGACTGGGATAGGCTCCAATACACCTGTGACCTGGGCAAGGATGAATATACTTAATATAGGCCTACAATCAGTGGACTTAAAGTGAATTGTTTGTCAGTTTATCAAGGATAAATCCCTCGTGATAAGAGTGGGAGCAATATTTTGGTCACCATGACTAGACATGACAACGTCTCTGCTAGTGAGATAAACCTGCAAGACAGCTATTCATATTCATATTATAGTGTCGAGCACTGCCAGTCCAAGATGCATTTATTGTTAGAACATAAAGAATTCACAATGTTGTATTTTACTATAAAGGGCTAGCACACATCATCACCATGGATTTGCATCAGAAAGAGATCCAGGGTTTCTTTTCTTTTCCTGTGGATAATTTGAGGGCATCCCCATTCCTGATCCAGTACATCCAGGAGGAGGTGATAATTCCACTAAAATAAACATGATGGCAACAGAATAATTTAGCTAGTTTGATTATCTGAGATGTTTTTTTTTCTCTTATGCCCATAGATTCCTGATTACAGGAACGCCATCATTGTGGCCAAATCTCCAGCAGCAGCTAAGAGGTATAAACATGGGAAAACAAAACCTTGAGCAGAAATGATGTCTGTGTGTTCAAATCTATTTAAATAAATAATGACATAAATGATCATAGTGACTTTTTAGACATTTTGTATATTTCCATTAATCCATTTAATTAAAAAAAATCTAGTACATGCAATCCATTATGAATAGCAATGTGTGTTACTTATTATTAATCATAAATGAAATAAATGTACATACTCTAAGACAAGGGTGTCAGACTCGGGTTGGTTCGCGGGGCGCTTTAACGTCAACTCGATTTCATGTGGGCCGGACCATTTTAGATCTAATATTTAGATTTTTTTTCATAAATGGATTAAAAGAACAGGATCAAAAGTCCTGAATATTCAGTTTTTTTATAGATCTAAAACAATGTTTATTTTAGCTTTTTTTCTTAGTAAGAGAAAATCTCTTAATCATTATGTTCCATATTAAAGTGGAAAACAGAAAATATTTTTATATATTTTTAGATTTTACAAAATGATTTTTAAACTAAAAACACAGAAAAAATGGATTAAAATAATTTAAATTATTGATTTAAAAGGGGGAAACTCAGTAAATATAATATACATCTATAATCTTCATTTTAATTTGATCGTAAAACAGAAAATCGGCACTCATGATTTACTTTCCCGGGCCACACAAAATGATGCGGCGGGCCAGATTTTGCCCCCCGGCTGCCACTTTGACACCTGTGCTCTAAGACATTCAAATTGTTGTGTACTAGTACTTTTGTGTCTGCAAAAACATGCAACTAGTATGTACGTTAAAGAGTGATCTGTCTTTTCATTCATTTTTCTAGAGCTCAATCCTATGCAGAGCGCTTGCGCTTGGGTCTGGCAGTGATTCATGGTGAGGCTCAGTGTTCTGAGTCTGACATGGCTGACGGAAGGCATTCACCGCCGTGCGTGCGCAACACCACAGGACACACGGGATTAGAGCTGCCTTGTAAGAGAGCTGTTTTATAATTGCTGACCTTAGTTGTTGTTTCAATAATTCTTCCTTGACTTTGTAGGTTGGATGAACCCAAATAGCACCATTTTATTTCCTCTAGTGGAAATGGGATATTACAAACTGACACTTATCACAGCCTTCTACTCATTTGTCATACGTGAATCAAAAACAGATTTAATTTGGTTTGAGGCTGTTTTTTAAATTTTTTTTTACTCATGCCATTGTTCTTTTTGCATGCCTTGATTCCCAAAATATTCCATTACTTATCGCGTTGTAACTTTCAGCTATCTTATACAACATAGCAATTAAATGTATATATTTTACGCTGTCTACTGTTAGCAGTTTTAAAGTAATTTCTGTATATCAAACCTGGAAACTTGATTTTATACAGGACCTTAATGCTAAATATCGATTATGCAGAAAACTTCAATAATCTTACCATATTTCACTTACTGGTAATATTTTTAGCCTCCTTGATTTTGGATAGAGTCTATATATGTTTATAATTTAGGCATGCTCAGTGTCATACTAAGCACTTAATTGATTGCATGGACAATGAATTGAGGTGGCTGCATGGACTATGCATTCACAACCATGTATGATTCCGTTTTTATTTATAGTTAACCATATAGTAGTATACATTAATTTTTATATTGGGCTTTTCCTAGCTAACCAACAACAACAACAAACTATATCTAATGAGAATGTGTCATTGGCAAATGACTCCAAAACAGTTATATCCCACATCCTCTTTATTTAATAGAAATGTTTCTATTTTTATGTATGTTTTTATTCTTACCATTGACTTTAAAAATCCTCCTCAGAGCCACACTTGCCAAAATCCATTAAATTGATGAGAGAGAAAAAAAAATGGACTCGACAAATCCAAACTATTAATGAATCAATATTCTGAAAGAGGATTTTCCAAGTCTTGGCATCATGTGTTTGTGAATTACTTGTGCGTTCGTGTTTAATGTGGTGTTTATTTGTTGGCAATAGCAGGCAAACAACAAGCTCCGTTCCCTGGCATTGAGCTTCCAAGTACGAGCGTAAACCTGACCTACATCAGATTGTTCCTTTTCAAATGGTTCCTCAGTTAGTGCATGTGCCTACAAAGGGTTTGTCAAGTCTTGGGAAAATAGTCTGGATTCAAGAACCAGCCACTGGTGCAGGGAAACTCCAAATTTTAAACAGCAAAAGAAAGGCATTTCCTTTTATATATCTACATATACATGGCACTTTTTAGTTCGATAGAAATAGTGGAAAAAATATTGCACCTCATTTAATATTCCAGACTCTTCTGCAAGATGGACCAAATCTTCTTTGTTTTGTAGCGTTCTGATTTTATTTTCTATAAATCAAACCAGAACCATGCCAAATATCTCTTTGTATTCTTATTAATCTATCTAAATATCTGGAGTCTGGACTCATCTTGCCAATCAGCACATGTTGCATCCTGGTTACACCTGCTCTTTTTGAACATCTGATTAACATTTTGCTCTTCTCGACTGCATGTGATGAGACCAATGAAGCATGCTTTTCTAATTTCAAATGTGTTCTTGCAGGAACAGGAATTACCCCAAATTTATTTGCTTGACATGTGTTATATAATTCAATTAAGAGCTTCAAACTCTATTTATTAGCTCAGAGTTTTGTTGGAGTGTCTGCATTTGTATGTTTACACAAATACTGTTATACCATTTCAAGCAATTTCAAGATTAGACATCTCATGTTTCTAAGTGTCTCGACAAGTCGTCAAGAATTTCACCGGAGTGTGTTTACTGCTAACATGGCTATCAGTGGTTTTACTTAAAGGTGTTTATGTGACTGACTGACTGATGCTGTGTGCCTTGCAGTATTCAGTAGTTTTACAATGGGCATGCGCCTCCTTTCTCTTCTTCCTGATACTTCCCCACTTACAATTGGCTTGGCTGGCTGATTGTTTCCTCAACCTTTGAATTAATAAAAAGCATTTACATGGCACAATTCTCGCAATGCAGCTGTAATTGGCAGACAAAAAGAATTCTGTTTGGTATTTATCACCTTTTACTGTTGTAGTAATATGGTTATTATAATTGTGGTAAACGAACTTGACCGACAAATTAGGATGAAGTGAATGCGATTATATTTAGTTTGCTTTGTTATTAATGTAGGCTAGAATTATTTCAAATTGGGCCAAACCAACCTGAGATGATACTTTGAAATACACACAATGCTTTTATTAAGATTTGATTGCCATTTGCGTAACATTGTGATTATTGCGTGCATGTATGCACATATTTACTGGAAGCAGTGATGTTGGGCTGATGAATGACCCAATAAGATTGGCAAGCGTGAATGAAGAATCCCTTTGCAGTGGTTTTCATACACTGTTGTTCAGTGTTAAATAGGTTTCTCTGGTGCATAGTTGTACATATGCACACTCCTGTCATATGCCTGCTATGGGCACTTCAGACACTGCCTTCTGATTGGGTATCCTGGGCTGAAAATTCTCTTGGTTTTTTTGCATGGCATGTGCTGGATGTTTTGGCATTTCAGATAAACCTAGGGCGTAGGTGGGGTAGAATGGGGGGAATTCTTTTTCATTTGTAACTTTCTATTGCCAGTTTGAAATCAAGGCAGCTTCATGTTACCAATGTATTATTGGTTTATTATTAAGAAGGAATTTGGCAGGCTAATTGACTGTAAAATGCAAACCATTTTCTCAACCCATTTTACCCAATCTACTGAGTGACTTTTAACAAGGTGAAATACAAAATCTCTAATGTCGTAACACAAAGTCATTTGCTTTGCAGTAATGATGGCCAAGGAGAAACCTCCCATTACTGTTGTTGGAGATGTGGGGGGAAGAATTGCCATAATCGTGGTAAGAGATTTCTACACTGTTTTTGTTGATTGTATCCCATCAGGGGATTTGTTTGATTATCTGCTGCTCTGATTTTTTGAGGGTATCTTTTTTTTCCTTCTGCATAAATCTTTACACATTTTTGTAAATAGCTTGTTTTAAAGTATACCAAATATGGAATCAAAGGGTTCAGGGGAGTACATTTTATTATTATTAGTTACCAAACAGGTTAAGGATGCCAGTTGTGCCGTATTCTTGTTGTTGTCTGTATTTACTATGATTGTAATTTGGTTTAACCCCTCATTTTTTCCTCTAAATAATTCAATGGGAAACATTTTGTTGATTTAAAATTTGAGTAAAAAATATTGTATTCTTTGCCCCACCATTCAAAGCAACCCCAAATCCTCCACCTGTTTTTTAATTGTCATAATGTGTATATTTTCCAGACAGGGTAAACACAAAAAGGCAAGTTAAAGAGATTTTCATTTTTTTGATATCCCAGTTAATCAATTTTTATGATTTATTTTTGATGGTTTTATGACTTTCTACTGAGTTTGGCAAGATAACTTACGATAACACAGTTTAGATTTTTCAAATTATTTGGCAGTCGAGATTGTATGATTTGTCATATATATTAAACCTGAAAATGAGCTATCTTCTTAGTTTCTAAGGTGATTGCAATCTTTTAACAACCCACATAGTTGCAAAAATTTCAACTACCTCTAGGTCAGAGACTCATTCTGACCAAATTTCTGCATAAAACAGTGGATGAAATAGATTTTTATGGAAGAGTAACTTTGAGAAGTAGATCAATTTATAGCTACCAGGGTTTGTCTGAAAAGGCAATCATTTCTTAAATCTAAAAATGTGTTGAGCTACTATAAACAGCAACATAATTTCTATTATCGACAAGTCTTTCTCACCTCTGTGCAGATATTTCTGTCTACACCTGCAGGGTTTTATTCAGGAACACCGGATAGTTTTCAAACTTTAGCAGAAAGTCATACTGCAGTATTACAATTGCATTCAAGTTCGGAGTTTGAATGTGCTACATCACAGGTGTCAAAGTGGCGGCCCGGGGGTCAAATCTGGCCCGCTACATCATTTTGTGTGGCCCGGGAAAGTAAATCATGAGTGCCGACTTTCTGTTTTAGGATCAAATTAAAATGATAGATATAGACTTCTATTATATTTCCTGATTTTTCCCCTTTTAAATCAATAATTGCAATTTTTCATCCATGTTTTTCTTTGTGTTTTTAGTTCAAAAATCATTTTGTAAAATCTAAAAATATATAAAAATATTTTTTGTTTTCCACTTTAATATGGAACATAATGATTAAAAGAGATTTTCCCTTACTAAGAAAAAAGCTCAAACACTTTTTTTAGATCTATAAAAACGGAATATTCAGGGCTTTTGATCCAGTAAATGCGGCCCGCGAACCAACCCGAGTCTGACACCCTTGTGCTACAATCTACATGATGTTTTTTTTTTCCCCAAAGCCTTCGAGATTTTGTGTGTTTTGTTTTTCCTGCTGCAGAAGCCAAGAATTACTGACCGTGAGGTCACGAACTGTAGTCAGTCTTCTGAAGGAATTTTAGCAGAGCGTAAAATTAGTCTTTCCATCAATCATAGCACAAGGCATGTGGGTCCTGGAGATGCAAA
The DNA here is from genome assembly GCF_051989625.1 of Stigmatopora argus. Classification (NCBI taxonomy): domain Eukaryota; kingdom Metazoa; phylum Chordata; class Actinopteri; order Syngnathiformes; family Syngnathidae; genus Stigmatopora; species Stigmatopora argus. The sequence goes on from NC_135400.1 coordinate 6,316,338, forward strand.
ACTAACCCCGACATTACATTGCTATCACCATGGTTGAGTTTGGACATCTGGATGTAATCATGATTGGGTGTGGTCAGTGAAAAAGCAGTCAACTTCCCAAAAAGGTTCAGTACAAGGTGTGGTCCTTCTTTCTCCACACATGTCCAGCCAGCTTTGAGTTAGAATCAATTTTCATCCATTAGTTTTATTTAACAAATAAAATCACCACTTAAATCCATGGAATGTGCTCCCTTTTTATTTTTAACATAGGCACTTCCAATTCTAGATAGCATTCCATTATCAGAATGTTCTACCTCATTCAAAATATGCCTTTAATATTCTGTATAAAATTCTACTAGGCAACAACAGAAACATGATTTTTTGGAGGCTCTTAGCCTCAAGAATCACAAATTATTGACTGACTGCTCCATTTCTTTTTCAGGATGACATCATAGATGATGTAGGAGATTTTGTGGCAGCCGCTGAGATCCTGAAAGAAAGAGGTGCTTATAAAATATACATCATGGCCACACACGGATTGCTGTCAGCTGATGCTCCACGTCTCATAGAAGAGTCAGCCATTGATGAGGTAAGGACCCCTGAACTCCTTATTATTGTGGGCCTACAATATGAGGATCTAAAAAAACAGGAATACGACAAATGAGTGAGTGGTTAGGTGGTTAGTGCGTCGGCCTCACAGTTATGAGGTCCTGGGGTTCGATCCCAGGTCGGTCCTCTTTTGTGGAGTTTGCATGTTTGTGTGGGTTTTCTTTGGGTACTCCGGTTTCCTCCTGCATTCCAAAAACATGCATGTAGGCTGGTTGAACATTCTAAATTGCCCCTGGGTATGAGTGTGAGCGTGAATGGTCGTCTGTCTCCTTGTGCCCTGCGATTGGCTGGCCAACACGTGAGGGTCATCCCCGGTTCTGGGCTGAAGTCAGCTGGGATGGGCTCCAGCCCCCCTTGCAACTCTTGTGAGGATAAGCGGTTCAGAAAATGATTGAATGAATGAAAGATAAGTTGGTTTTTGTATGATTTTTATAATGGTTGCAAAACAATTTGTTTTACTTTACAAAAAAGTCACGTACGTTCTCATTAAAACGTGGCTTACTGGCTACAATTTGAATATATATATATATATATATATATATATATATATATATATATATATATATATATATATATATATATATATATATATATATATATATATATATATATATATAATATTTTAAATTGAAATTCTTTGCTTTGGCTAGCTGTTAGCGTCTGGGTTTGTTGTTATATTAAGACCACATGTGGCCACTGGTGAGAGACTCAAATAACGTAACCATCTGTTTTGAGTTATTTTGCAGCTTTGGGTGTGGCACCACATTTCTCCGATATTAACTTCTAAAATACATTTTTTCTGACATACTGAATTTTGAGTTTTCATTATCTGTACGTCCTGCTCATAAATTATTTAGAAGTGGAGGGTTGAAATATTTTGCACTGCATAATCACTCCATATAATATATAAAGCTCTCACATTCAGAAATGAGTGGTTTTTTTTCACCCCATTAATATTTTAACTTCCCAATTTTTAGAAGTGTCAGTAGTTTGTCTTTTCAGTCGAAATTGAAAAAAGTAAACAACAACAAAAGTATTCGCAATACTCGCCAGATTAGAATCAGATCAACAGAACTGGCTTGCAAATGTAGTGGAATTTCACAGTAAGTTTATGTTAATATTGCATTTGAATTGAGCTTTTCTTTGTGTTTGAGGTGGTGGTGACCAACACTGTCCCACACGAAGTGCAGAAGCTCCAGTGTCCAAAAATCAAGACTGTGGACGTCAGTATGATCTTGGCAGAGGCCATCCGGCGTATCCACAATGGAGAATCCATGGCTTACTTGTTCCGCAACATTGCAGTAGATGACTAGTATGCGAACCTGTAAGGTGGGTCTGGCTGTGATTAAAAGAAGGTGCGCTTTTTCTGGGTTTCGCCATGACTTCAAACATACTACTGTGGAAAAAAGAAAAACACCATTTTATGCATTGCCTCTATTATTTAATATTTTGCCCCCTCTGTCTGGAAAACATTCTACGTATGTCCCCCCTCATTTATAGAAAAAAAGTCATCCACGCCCACCGGCATAAAGCAATGCATGCCTCTCCATAGAATAATGGTTAGGCTGTTGCCCTGGAGCGGTAGTAGTAAAAAAAATAAATCCTTTGTTCGAATCCCGCAGTTGACGCTTGACTTTTTATTTTAGAACTGTTTTCACAATTTATTGCAGCTGATCGAAAATAGCAAGCCTGAAACTGTGACAGTCATTGGAGACTTGAAAGAAGAACATATCTCGGATGGGTGATGGGAAAGATAATCGAACCTTCTTTCACATAATCTTTAACATGGTTTTTCAAAAACAGACTTTTTAAGAGCACTGTCTTTGAATGTAAACACGGGTCGCTTAAATGCTGTGAGATTTCGTCGATTAAGGGTTGGGGTCAGGGTTAGGTAAGGGTATCATTCCTCAAATCTTCATATATATGTATTTATATAGTTAATAGACATAGGGCAAATTAATATTTCATCAAACAAAGAATAATCGAGAAATAGTGAGATGTGTATTCTTATTTCTTTTTTTAGTTTTGCCTCCTCTCTTGCTGGCATTTGTCGTACTTCCTGGATTACACTGTGATTTGTTTGCATTTACTACGGGGTCATGTGGTTTCCAGCCACCCAAATTCCTGCTCATCACCACCAAATTTTGAGCAATTTTAAACCAATTTTTATCCAGTTCTGGTCAGGTAGGTTATGCTGAGTGAGGTGTTAGGAGAAACTGCTGTTTACGCCCGAAACAAAAAGTATTTGCAGGGAAGAAGAACCTCACCCTCTGTTGTGGATGTGTTGATTTTTACCTAGGAGACCATGCTGTGCTAGATTCACACAAATTTAATCCATGCAACTGAACAGATCTGTGACACATCGTGACCGGACGTTTCGTCAAAAGACGTTTGGTCTCTGGACGTTTGGTCCCTGGACGTTTGGTCCCCGGACGTTTGGTCGACCGGACGTTTGGTCGACCGGACGTTTGGTCGACCGGACGTTTGGTCGACCGGACGTTTGGTCGACCGGACGTTTGGTCGACCGGACGTTTGGTCGACCGGACGTTTGGTCGACCGGACGTTTGGTCGACCGGACGTTTGGTCGACCGGACGTTTGGTCGACCGGACGTTTGGTCGACCGGACGTTTGGTCGACCGGACGTTTGGTCGACCGGACGTTTGGTCGACCGGACGTTTGGTCGACCGGACGTTTGGTCGACCGGACGTTTGGTCGACCGGACGTTTGGTCGACCGGACGTTTGGTCGACCGGACGTTTGGTCGACCGGACGTTTGGTCGACCGGACGTTTGGTCGACCGGACGTTTGGTCGACCGGACGTTTGGTCGACCGGACGTTTGGTCGACCGGACGTTTGGTCGACCGGACGTTTGGTCGACCGGACGTTTGGTCGACCGGACGTTTGGTCGACCGGACGTTTGGTCGACCGGACGTTTGGTCGACCGGACGTTTGGTCGACCGGACGTTTGGTCGACCGGACGTTTGGTCGACCGGACGTTTGGTCGACCGGACGTTTGGTCGACCGGACGTTTGGTCGACCGGACGTTTGGTCGACCGGACGTTTGGTCGACCGGACGTTTGGTCGACCGGACGTTTGGTCGACCGGACGTTTGGTCGACCGGACGTTTGGTCGACCGGACGTTTGGTCGACCGGACGTTTGGTCGACCGGACGTTTGGTCGACCGGACGTTTGGTCGACCGGACGTTTGGTCGACCGGACGTTTGGTCGACCGGACGTTTGGTCGACCGGACGTTTGGTCGACCGGACGTTTGGTCGACCGGACGTTTGGTCGACCGGACGTTTGGTCGACCGGACGTTTGGTCGACCGGACGTTTGGTCGCCGGTTTCACTCGCTGTCAAATTATGCCAGAGAGTTTACTGTTGATATTTTGATATTAGATATTTAAATATTAAACTCTCTCTCTCTCTCTCTCTCTCTCTCTCTCATGATTATATAATTTTGAGAGCTGCTTTCAACAGTAACAACCCGGCGACCAAACGTCCGTTCTACCAAGCGTCCGTTCGACCAAACGTCCGGTCGACCAAACGTCCGGGGACCAAACGTCTTTTGACGAAACGTCCGAGTACCGTGACACATAGTTCATATTGCTATTCTTAACTAATCTTGAAGTTTGCTGAAATCCTGATAGATAGGTCTTTAGTTTTGCTGTTGTTCTGAGGTGCTACCACATAAAATTATGTCCCGCTGTCTGGGTTAGCATTTAATTCAGCTATAGTTTCTTGGGAGTATTTCTCAAGTCAGTAGCTTGTTGCTCAATGACTGCCTTTTTTCCGTGTTTTAAAAATGGATCCTTTGCCCAAATAATAAGTGAAGACACCTTTGGTTTCATCATCCTGTCATAGCTTAATTTGATTAAATCTCAAAAGCAATTGATTTTAGACCCTTCTTCAAACTGCTAGCAGTGTGTGTGAACTAAAAATATACCAGCATTCTCATACGGTTCTACAACAAGAATGAATTATGATTACGAGAAAATCAAAATGTTTATAGTCAACTCCACATAAGACCGAATCAGCTTTGGAAACCTGCCCTGCTTAGAGCCTAACATTAAACTTGTACATTTAGCTTATTTCAAGCCGAAACTGGTATGATTTTTAGACTTTACCAAAATGAAAGCGGATAACCATCGGGTGCCTCGAAGATGAGTTCTTCAGTGATTACAATTTAATTTCGTGGTAGAGTATTAGAAATGTGCAAATAATGTGTTTACAGTCTTACTGTACTGTTACATTGACAAGTTTCCTATTGACATATGTATATTTGGAACATTTGCACCTTTTGAGCATTAGGCGTAATGCTTAGTCTGTATAATATATATCTCTTTGCTCAGGGATATATCCTGTAAAGCATATGCAAATTGTTTCTTCTTCATTTTCTGGTGTGCTTACATGTTTGCATTTTGTTGTCATTTGTTTTCAATTCCTTGTTTCCATTAAGCTACACTGCAAATGCACGTGCTAATTTGAAAGCAAGAAGTTGCCGTAATTGAATGTCTTCCCTTTTTCTTTGTCTCATTTCCTCCTTGAGTGTTTGTCATTGTCTGTTCAATTGAATAAAATACAGTTGGAAAAAATGTTTTCAAATGGATGCGCTAATTTATTCAAAATGATTGTTAAAGGTTAAAAGTTTGAATGACCCAATTTTGAAGCTGTAAATGTTTAGAAACAGATGCAGTCCAGATAATAACCATAAGAGGGCAACATCAGACATACATGCGCCTGCTTGACATTTTTTATTTTTATTTTTTTTTACAATGACCTAACAAAAGTGCAGAAATCTCTCTATAGAAAGACAGATAGATGGAGAGATACAGATGTATAGCTGTGTTCACAATATGAAGTAAAGACTACATTATGGTATTTACATTGCAGAAACAGTATATTTCACCCATAAAGACTTCAAAATACATGTGTACTCAAACTGCAAATGCACTGCAAGTATATTTGATACAGTAGTATAGTGGTAAGAAATAATTTTCACAGTTCAAATTTTATTTGTTTGATATTGACATAATACAAAATGGGAGAAAACAGATACTACATTAACTTCTTAATAATCACTTCCCCACAGAAGGCCTTTAAGAAGGTCAGAATGCAACTGATTTGATAAAAGACAAAATAAAAACAGCCTACAATGCTATATTTTTCTATACCGAGGAATCCAATGAGGATTTCAATCAAATCAGCTGCCAGACTTTTCCCCCCCGATGCAGTTCATTCTTGTAGTGCAGGAGTGACCAAACCGGTCCTCGAGGGCCTCTGTTGGTGCAGGTTTTTGTTCCAACCAATCCAGCGCAGACACTTCGACCAATGAGATTTCTGCAGAAAACAAGAAGCACCTGACTGCAATCCACTGATTGCACTTGCAGGACAACATATTGGTGAAAAGATGTCCTCTTGATGGAAAGGAATGAAAACCTGCACCTACTGCAGCTCTTTGTAGAATAGTTTAGACATCCCTGTTTTAGTTTAATTCCATATTGCCATCCTGATATGCATTAACCTTATTAAGAGAGGAGGCAACTGTTAGTCATGTTCATTGGGGCTATCTTGCTTTTAACCTTGGTAGTGGTTTCCTGCCTGTGGCATAGTGTTGTGCTAAACCAACCAGGCATATTTGCTTGCTGTAATAGTTTCCGGAAAACCTGTAGCACATTGATGTTATCTTTAGCTGATGCTTCCACAAAGCAGTTATTCCACTTCAGCTCCACTGTTGAGAGAAGATCCTCACTTAACACTTGATGCTCATGGTGACAGTCAATTTTATTAGCTATCACAACAATCGGCGTGTACTTGTCCTCCTTAACCTCCAGAATCTCATCCCGGAGAGACCTAAGTGCCTCTAGGGATGCTGGGTCATTCACTGCGTAGACCAGTGCAAAGGCGTCGCTGTTCTGGATGGAGAGTCTTCTCATAGCTGGAAAAGAGTAGCTGCCGCTGGTGTCCATGATGTTGATATTTAATTTGATACCACCAACCTCCAGCTCCTTTCTGTGAAGTTCTTCTACTGTGCGGTGGTGCTTTGACTCAAAGGTATCCTTTAAAAAACGCTGAATGAGGGCTGTCTTCCCCACACCTGATGCTCCCAAAAACAACAGCCGCACATTTGTCCTTTGTTTTGTTTCAAGTGGCATTTTGGGTAAGTTTGCTAAAATCTTGTTAAAGGTCCTCTGATTGTTTTTCTGTTTCTTTAGATTTTAATCTGTTTCATTTATGTCTTAAAGACAGATAATGACTTTTCACTCTGCAGTGTATAAAGCCAGAACATCTTACACCCTCTATTTATGTTCACACATGTCTGCCTCCTCTGTCTTGCAACCAATCATGAGATGGCTTGTTATTTGATATGAGACATTCAAAGAGTCCAGCTAAAAAGGCATTCAAATGTTTTTTAGTTTCTTTTGAGTGTGAAAAAAAGTCAAGATTTCTATCTATCAAACAGTGCAGAATAGATAAATTTCATGCGATAATAATGAAAAGTTGACAGTTGCTAAATCTTGATTTAAAATGAGTTGAACTTTTTTTTTCTTCTTTAAAATATCAAGTATCAAATATCAGTGCACTTTATAAGGTCCAAGTTTCTTTAAGCTTGCTTTACATAATGCTCATTTCATGCTCCCGTGACACTGACAAGGATAAGTGGTGTTGAAAATGAAGAATGGACAAAAATATTTTATTTAATTAATGTGCAAAAACTTGTCATAGAGGGATTTAGAAGAGCATCGGTAGCTGCAGCCTATAACCAGGCTGAACCAGTTAACTTATGTATTTTTGACATTCAGCAATATCTATTTAATTCTTTACCCTTTTTGTTGTCTTTAAACAACGTGGATGGACTGTCTACATCACAGGTTTCAAAGTGGCGGCCCGGGGGCCAAATCTGGCCCGCCGCATTATGTTTTGTGGCCCGGGAAAGTAAATCATGAGTGCCGACTTTCTGTTTTAGGATCAAATTAAAATGAAGAGTATAGATGTATATTAAATTTCCAGATTTCCCCCTTTTAAATCAATAATTGTATTTTTTAATCATTTTTTTCTGTGTTTTTAGTTCAAAAATCATTTTGTAAAATCTAAAAATATATAAAAAAAGCTAAAATAAACATTGTTTTAGATCTATAAAAAACTAAATATTCAGGGCTTTTAATTCAGTTATTTTAATCAATTTATAAAAATATATCTAAATATATCTAAAATGGTCTGGCCCACCTGAAATCGAGTTGACGTTAATGCGGCCCGCGAACCAACCCGGGTTTGACACCCTTGGTCTACATGAAATCCTGTAAAAAATACTTAAAGGGCATGTGCACCGATATATTCTCTCTCTCTCTAATCCAGCCATTCATTCTGTACCCTTGTATATTCGCACGTAATGAGATGGCACAAGTATGTTCCCAGCTGCAATGTTCTTAAATGTTTTCTGGCTGGGAACATCCAGTCCTGGAAACTAGAAGCATGGTAGTGCTGGTACATTGTTTGCATCTCCTCCAATTACATTAGGAGTCTGTGCTTTCTCTACTCAAGGAATAATTTGAGGTATTACATGATCTCAAGCATCATTTGTTTTGCTTTTACAAATGTGCATGCAGTAACCTACACTATCAGCAAATTTTGTTTCTTTCATAAGAAATTGTCATTATCTGGTTAATTTCACAAGTGGCAAATACAAACATGCAAAACCGGTATATATACGACCCTTATTTTATAAAGCATCAATGCTTATGAGACCTTTATTGCAACAGAACTAAGAGTGAAATCCAATGCAGACCAAATGTCGACAACTAAATACACAGCAACCTTTATCGCCAACTTCTTTTGGATAGTTTATTTGTGAGTGTGCAAGAATATCTTTTTAAATTGAGTTTTCAAGTACATACACTATAATTTGAACAATGTCTCAAAAATAATTTCACATGGTCAATACTTGACAGAACTTTCTGATCAATACGGCTCAAGTGTTGTGAAGTTATAAATATATATAGTGTGTGTATATATATATATATATATATATATATATATATATATATATATATATATATATATATATATATATATATATATATATATATATATATATATATATATATATATATATATATATATATATATATATATATATATATATATATATATATAACCGTTATCACATGTTGACTACTTATTTGTCTTTTTGTTGTTGTTGTTGCCGTTATTTGTGCACTACGTGGTGAAAGCTTTAAAATGTTCTCATTATACGTGTATAATGGTATAATGCCAATAAAAGCATTCAATTTATGTATCTAGTAGGTCCGGCGGATGAGTGGTTAGCTCGTCGACCTCACAGCTCTGGGGTCCTGGGTTCAAATCCAGGTCGGTCCACCTGTGTGGGGTTTGCATGTTCTCCCCGGGTCTGTGTGGGTCTCCTCCGGGTACTTCGGTTTCCTCCCACATTCAAAGACATGCATGGTAGGCTGATTGGACACTCTAAATTGCCCCTAGGTATGAGTGTGAGTCTAAACAGTTGTCCGTCTCCTCGTGCTCTGCGATCGGCTGGTCACCAATTCAGGCTGTCCCCCGCCTCTGGCCCGAAGTCAGCTGGGATAGGCTCCAGCACCCTGCGTGACCGTAATGAGGATAAAGCCGTTCAGAAAATGAATGAATGAACTTTATTTCTCATAACACACGCGCATTGTATAATTTTCAAATCCAATTGTAATGATTTGCACCACTAAAATGGGAAAACATCTGATTAGTTATAAATTCAAATTGCATCCTCATCAACAGATTATCCATGTAAAAAGAATAGCAAAACCAAAACAAACAAAAAGTCTGGACCCTGACCTCACTAAAAAACCAAACTTGCATGTATCACAAAACATTAACTATCACCACCACTATGGCATATAACACACTGATCCACTGAATATTTCTCCCAGACGAGTTAGGTGAATCTATAACCATGACTAAACTTTGATTGGAGACATATTTCTTGCGCTCAGGTATCCATAATGAGCAGCTGTAATTTTGGTTTTTTTCTGGTGCTTTTATATTACTTGTGAAACTGTAGTAGTTGTTACGGCCAGCAAAGCGCGTTGTGTTTGGTGTTTCTGTTAACTTGTTAGCTCCCTTAAACCAATGGATTTCACCCTTGTTGAAACTTCCATTGAACCAGCACTCTGCCATTGACTCATTGATGGTATAATGTTGATTTCCAAGGCAGTCTGGAGAGTAAGAACCCAGTTGAAGAATAATTAGACATTTACACAAATATAAGTAATAAAAAGTAGCAAACTCACCTTTTACGGTGATGAAGGTGCCGCTGTTATTCATCCCGGCTTGTGCGTGAAATTTGCAGAGATAATTTCCTTGGTGGTTGGCCGTTATGTTGACAATTGTCATATTGAGTGTATTGTGGAAACTTCCTATTTCGCCTTGACAAATAACCTCAGGATACTTGTGGTTGACCCCAATGCCACAAAGTTGTTTCTTTTGACCAATCCATGAAAATGTTTTAACATCCAATGACATGGTAGAAGTGGTCTCGCATGTTAGTTTTACGTTGTCCCCACAGTGGGCTGTTATGTTAGGAGTTGTCTTCAGGTCCACATTTGCTCTCACTAAATTTAATAGAGATCAGAGAAATTACAAAAAAAGGTTTAAAAAAATGTGAAAATTGAAAATGTTTTTCAATTTGCTGAATGTTTTTTTAACTCCTCATCGTCTATTAGGATCCGACAACCATTTCTGGCCACCATGAAAAATTTCAATGCTCTATGTTACACGGTTTGAACAAACATAGTGAGAGAATCTTAACATACACACACACACACACAGTCACACACCCATAAATTACGCTTTATAACCGAACCCCTGTGACCGACTCACCGAACCGCTAGAGTTCGATCGAACCCAGGTTAAGAACCACTGTACTGAACAATTACTACTCATTCATTTTAAGGGTTGCAGGGGTTGCTGGAGCCTATCCCAGCCAACCTGTCAGCCATAGCAGCACACATAGTGACAAACAACCTATTCGCACTCACAATCATACCACCACCAGTGGGAATCAAGCCAGCACCTGCCTGCTCCAAAGTCAGGCAAGCCAACCTCTACACCATCAGGTGGCTACCATATTATATTGCACTACTATTATAATATTTTTATTCCAATGCAATATACTCTAACATTTATTTGATGCCAGGAAAACACTCACCTGTAGTGGCAACTGACAAAGTGAACCACATAATGGAAAACCAGTTGAAAACAATTGCCCTCACACCAGAGGATATCATTCTTGTTTTTATCTGTACATTTAGAGCAGTTGTCTTAGAAAAAAAGAGAAGATGGCAAGATTCAGACATTTTTTGTTAAATGGTCTTACCATTCTGTTCCTCTGAAGACAACAATCTTCGTTCGGTTTTTGAGGTGACCCTTTCTGCTGTGATAAATCAACTTGATCTGAGCAACACACTCGATTGACTTCTCATGAATGTTGAAAGCGTTTGAACCTCAGGTGTGGTGGATGGGTTTGTTCTTACGTGAAAGAACGTGTCCCGGAATGGCAGTTGAGGCAGTGAAAGTGTCCTTCCCTGTTGAGACATGTTGACTCAAGGGTGGGCTGCTATCTATATCGAGATATTTGCTGTCATCATAACAAGTCTCATACTTTTTTCTATCACTACTTAACATGTAATTGGATGAAACCTTTACTCCTACAGGTATATTATGATTACCAAATTATTTCTTCTGTTAATCAATTTTTAGTGATGGTGTCCTGACATGGGGATTGGTTTATTCATCCAAAAATCAGACAATATGCAGTAAATTAGGAAATTAGAGCAATTCAATTACCCTTGAATTAATCCATATGAGGATTAATTTCAATGAATAGTGTATACCTTTCAAGTCAAAAAAATACATGATTTATTCTCAGATTTCTCACTTGAAACTCAGAATTCTTACTTTAAAATCCAAGTTCTAAGTCAGAAATCTGACAAAGTCTTTCAAGTGAACTTTCAACCAAGACTATTGAGATTAAAATTAGAATTATTATTTCAGCCACCCGATGATTTAATGGTTTATTTGCTTGACTTCGCTGCAGGCAGCGTGGCATCAATTATTCCCCAGCGGTGGTATGATTGTGGGCCCCTTCTGAACCTGACCAGGTGTTGACACTGAATTAATTAATTATTTTAAAGTTAAAACCTCTCTACTTTTTTTTCCCCTTCACATGGAAGTAATTGAAGGCGGATTCATTAAATATTAACTGTGTATCTTTCACAAATACAGTCAACAAATAATATGAATCAGAGTGATACATTTAAATTACCACTGTAAGGATAAGTGGTTTAGAAAATGTATGAATGGAGGTATCACTGTGCTCTTGAAAACCTGAATTGGAACATGCACCCAAACAAGTATTGATTTATGAACTTGATACATGTGCTGACCCATCATCAGATTATGCATTACACTGTGTGCTTGTTAGAAAATTACATAACATTAAAACATATTTAAATGGTAAATGTGCTAAGTGGTTTTAGTTCAGCACCCATATAAAAGCCAAAGGAAAGAAATTAGTAAAGAATATCACAATAGGATGTACGTATTTCAATAAAATTTAGTTAAGCATCACTCCAGGTTGCGATGTGTGTTTTGTCCAGTAGATGGCAAAGATAATCTGCAGTCTTTCCTCCATTAATGCAGGCGCTCTCCAAGGTACTACTTTTGTTCGTAATGTTGTATTGCTGCAATTTTATTGTTTTTTTACGTTTTGTTTTGAAGATTGAATACTTATATCCATCCAGATAATTAGAGAATTACTTACAGACTATTTACAGCACAGTAACTTAATTATCAGGGTCTGAAATTAAGAGGGGACTGTTGCTGCGGGCTTGCCCAGGCCCCAACAGGGGTGAGAAAATTAGCAATCAAAATCAAATCCACAAAGCGTGTATGAGTTTCCAACTGTCATTGGCCAGTGGTGAACTTTTTGTAGGTGGCATATTAATTCCTGGAGGCAGAGCCCATATATATTATCAGTTAAAAATGCTGTCCGTATATAAAGTCGTTCATAGGTTAACAAAACTCAGTCAAGGTTATAATTCCGGACTGACGGATAATGTGAATTATTTAAATAAAGGATAATTAATAAATTCTGTTAATTCATTAATTCAGATTTTAATAAGGGGTTTATAGGTCTTAAGTGTAAAAAGAAAACAACTTTCAATATTCACTTAAGTAGCATAAAAAATCCCGTCTGCCCAATTAAAAAAAAAAAAGATAATTGATTGTTTTTTTTAAATGGGCCACGATAAATTTGAGTGTGTTTTAAGAAAAACTAAAAATAAGAGAAACGTGAAACGAGGCAAAGAACCACAGTATATACAAACTATGATAAGAAGCAAAGAGCCACATTCATTTTGCCCGGGAGCCGCATAAGGCTTGAGAGCCACCACTGGTCTAAAGGGTTAAAAATCTCAACTTTCTGTCAAAACTGTCCTCACTAATAAACGACTCTCCTTGAAAGTGTGAGTCAAATCTACTCTCCTCAAAAGTGTTATTTTTGGTGGTTTGTGTTCAGGAGCTCCCAGACATGTTTATCCTCTCTATATTTATTTCCCCCCGCTAGATGGCGCTTTCTCTCGTGTGTTGTTGATGCGCTCCACACACCGCTGTGAGTCCTGGAGGAACGGTACACAGGATGCGGGGCTCACATCCGCATAGTGTTGTTGGTGAAGAGGCATCCCCCGGAGCAACTGAGATGCGGTAAACACCGGAGAGAGAAATTTCAGTTGTGTTTAGATGACACTCTTTTTGCCATCACTTTCCCGCTTCAAAGTTATGCGTTCGAGTCCCGTGCTCCCCATTACACACAGCACGTTGAATGGACCCGCGAGTGCACAATGATGGGCAGCGACCTTTCCATGATGACGAGGAGGTGTCTTCTCACTTACAAACCATTCAGGTAAGCAAACCTATTGAGCCAGAGTCACGTGTAGAGCACACTATTCCCTATGGTAAATGCATGGTTTCTTCTTTAAAAGCATGCTTTAACTGTAAAATTAAGACCTAAGGTAATAACAAATAATGAAGGGATGGTGAGTAAATAAAGTAACAATTTTATTGGGAAAACAGTGGTGTGAAGTAACTTATGGAAGGAAAACACATCTTATACTGTGGTCCGAAAATTATAGTTGCTGACAGTCATCTTGTTTGTTTATTTTTGGTTTCATTCATGTTCTATCTGAAACGACTTATTTTATTTGCCTTAGGAAGTGAGTGTTGTACAAATAGTGCTCACTTGGCATTGATGTGTTGATTCAGCATGATGCACTGTACCCATAATCATTTTCATTCATTGTAATCTCACATTTGATGACAACTTTTGTGAAGTGAAGACATTTATAATGAGATGTTTTAATTTCATATGCTGCTTGCAAATTCTTTCTAAGTAACTGGAAAAGAAGCACCAAAACACCACCTGCAGCTGTAAATCAACTATCATTATTTTGCTGTGGATGCTAATTGCATATTAGTAGAATGATTCAAATAGAGGTTTTTGCTTTGCAGATGTGTGACTTGGTAATGGCATGGCATGCAAACACATTTTCGGTGTAAGATAAGATCTAATTCGTCCAAAATATTTCTTTCTGGGCTATTAACCCGAGTTTGCACTCTTCTATAGCTATTGCTCACTCAGCAATATGGAGTTCTCCTAACAGGCACAAATATATGCAATTAAACATTTGGGTTACGTCAGGGTTGAATGCTAGAGTTTACAATTCCCACAATAAACATTTCCAGGAACTAGAATCAAGTACACAATGTGTATATTGAGTTTTTTCTCCATTGATGTTGTGTCTTTTGTCCCTGTTTCTTTCCTTTCAGGATTTTTGTTGTAGGAATTGGTTTCTTCAGTTTGTGCTTTCTAATGACATCTCTTGGGGGCCAATTCTCAGCCAAGCGACCCTCAGATTTCCCTTTCACAACTCGGGCAGAAGGTAGGCTACAGTTCTACGTCAGTACTTTTTGCCAAAGTCTATAGTGGCTGAAATCGACAAGCGATATCACGCTGAGCGCTGCAGGTGCTTCCTTGATTGCTGTGTAGTAGGCTAGCTGACCCTCTTGCTTTGTTCATCAGGAATCCATAGCGTTCGCCACCAGTCTCCTAGTTCAGTTTTTCTTATTTGATCGGCACTTTCATCTTCTTTTTTTTATTTGAAATGAATCTCTTGATCAATGAATGAGAGATTTGGATGCTTGAGTTGGAAAAATACTTGACTAAAATGTCCTCTGTTCACATTTTGTCTTGCATATTCTTATTAACTTTTTTTTTTAGATACAATTCGAAAAGCGTGAGCATTTGTTCGCCACTGCCGAGAAATAAAAATAGAGTACACTAATAACTGCACTCAATCACTTGGATGGGAAACAAGTGAATATTGGAAAAAAAACAGTGTTGCTCCCCACAGGCTGGGCAAATTCATTGATTGATTGGAGTTGACGTCTTTACTCGATCATTTAATACATATTGCAAAAGGCACGTGTTGGACTCACAATTCTGGGGTTGAAGGTTCGATCCCTGGTGGGTCCTCACTGTAGGGAGTTTAACGTTTGTTTTTTTCCAGGCTTGTGTGGGTTTTCTCTGGGTAGTCCAGTTTCCTCCCAAATCCCCAAAACATGCAGGGTAGGCAGGTTGGACACTTTAAATTGCCCCTAGTGTGAGCATGTATGGTTGTCCGTCATCTTGTGTCCTGCGATTGGCTGACCACCAATTCAGGGTGTCCCAGCCTGGTGCCTTTAGTGAGCTGGGATAGGCTCCACCACCCCCCGCAACCCTTATTAGGCTAAGAAAATGAATGTGTGAATGTCCATTATGCCTGCTGAAAATAATACAATTTAATGAAAGAAAGATGTCTCGTACCTAAATTAGGCTTAGCAACTGACATTAGGATGAAAACAAATGCAAAACCGTTTTTGGATTTTTTTTTCTTTACTAGAAATACAGAACCACCTCAACCCTTTCTCTGTCTCCATGGATACTGATACACAGCCATTGAGAATGTGTTACAAAAACTCCTCCTTCCATTTTCACTTGCACATGTGTATTGTAGTACAGATTTTTCATCGTAGTACAGATCATTCATTCATCTTCCATACCGCCCATCCTCGAAAGGGTTGCGGGGGTTGCTGGAGCCTAACCCAGCTGTCTTGGGGCGAAAGGCAGACGACACTCTAAACCAGGGGTGGACAAGTCCGGTCCTCGGCAGCCCCGATCCGGTCTGTTTTCCATGTCTTCCTCTACCAACGCACCTGGATCAAATAATCTGGATTGGTATCAAGGTTCTGGACAGCTTGCTGATGAGTTGATCATTTGATTTAGGTGTGATAGAGGAGGGAGATATGGAAAACAGACTGGATCGGGGCTCTGGAGGACCAGACTTGGCCACCCCTGCTCTAGACTGGTTGCTAGTCAGCCTATCTGCACCCCCAATCACACCACCACGAGCGAGAATTGAGCCTGCGCCTGCCCGCATAGAAGTCATGCAAGTTAACCGCTACACCACGAGGCGGCTATCATAGTATACTGTACTTAAAAATGTTTTTTTCCAAAGTCAGATGAAAGTCAAGAAGAGTTATTTGTTGTTTACAGAATCTACACATTTTTTTTTATTGAGACTTACTCGGTAAATTATTTCACTTTAGATTCAAAGTTGAAATTGTATCAAATGTTTTTAAATTAGGGTTTAGGAACTTTATTAGGCACTGTTAGGGTTAAGGAGAAGACATTTTAACTAATTGACTGCAATTAACAGCAACAAATGAACCAGAGTTGCTTCAAAAAAAACACCTATATATTTTTTCCATCTTCATTCGTATTCTTTGGCAGGTTCGACTTATTGTCCAAAATACACGGTACTTGCACTAAATGTGTACTTGCATGCACTTGCACTACAGGTGTGTACACTTATTACAAGTATACTTATCAGCCCCGTAGCCATGCAATTTCTGCAGAAATTGGATTCTCTAGTTTTTAACTGAAATGGTACTATGATGCAGCTTGAGTCTCCATTTAAAGAAGGATTTTGATCCTGGTTGCAGTGCCAATTTTGGCCACTAATTGTACATATTTCTCCGTTAAGCGTTTCAATTTATGAAGACACTTAGGTCATATTCATAATACATAATATTTTGCTTTTAAATTGTTTGAGACACTATGCAATTGAGATTATATTCAATGGGCTTGTTTGGATGGGTGAATATTTGTTTCAGCGCCATTGAACGTGCAAGTGTGTTAAGATGGGAAGGGTCCAGTGATGTACACTAGGTGCTCTTACATAAAACAATTCTAAGGTTCTTACTCCTTAATGAGGCCCATATGCAGAAATGGAGAAGGCTGTGGGTTGTAGGCGACAGGATAGCTGTCTGATTAATTTAGCACTCACGTGCTACTGTTGGGAGAAAGCTTGTTTAGCCTTCAGCTCATTAAACTCGGCTTTACTGTGAGCCAAGGGACATGAGTCCATGTAAATTCCCCCATGTATGTTTTGTGTGTGTCGGACTCAGAAAGCACATACTCGCATACATTGCTGACATATAAATCCTATCAAGTAAAAATAAGATAAAATATAGTTGGAGACCCACTAAAGCACATCTGTCAAAGTGGCGGCCCGGGGGCCAAACCTGGCCCGCCGCATCATTTTGTGTGGCCCGGGAAAGTAAATCATGAGTGCCGACTTTCTGTTTTAGGATCAAATTAAAATGAAGAGTATAGATGTATATTAAATTTCCTGATTTTCCCCCTTTTAAATCAATAATTGAAATTGAAAATTTTTAATCATTTTTTTCTGTGTTTTTAGTTCAAAAATCATTTGGTAAAATCTAAATATATATATATATATATATATATATATATATATATATATATATATATATATATATATATATATATATATATATATATATATAATATAAAGCTAAAATAAACATTGTTTTAGATCTATAAAAAATAATATTCAGGGCTTTTAATCCAGTTCTTTTAATCCATTTATATATAAAAAAATCTAAATATTATATCTAAAATGGGCCAGCCCACATGAAATCAAGTTGACGTTAAAGCGGCCCACGAACCAAGGGTCTGACACCCTTGCACTAAAGGATAATTGTTGAGAAGTTTTGTTTTTTGTCCTCCTTTCTCTTCAGAATATTTTTTTCCAATTTATTTCCAAATTAAAAACACAATTTCCTCTGACAATGACAGGGAAAATAATTTGCCAAATAGTTCAACAATAGTTTCATGAGATTGTAAAAGAAAATCCAAGATATTATTGGTAGTTTTTGTTCAAATAAAGCAACATTGTATTTTATGGATTTGGTGGATTTTGTGGCCAAAACTTCTGATCAGCAGTGAGTTTATACACACATTTCTGATCCTGGTAGGAAACACAAATATGAGGAAAAGGCTTTTACATGTAAATCTAGAGAATGTTAACAAGAATCATAGTTTTGAAGACTCCAATTTAACATGAGTTTGAATTCAGTATTTTCATATTGAACACACATCACCAGATAAAAGCACTTGTGCAACCAAATCAGTTATTTAACTTCTGCCCTACAGCTGATTGGCAACTAGTTCAGGCTGTAGTCCGCCTGTCCTTCGAAGTCAGCTCGAATAGTCTCCAGCACCCTGTGACCAATGTTCCCTCTAATTTTTTGTTTGTCTGGGCAGAAAGACAATCTCCCTGGGCACACTGAGTACCAGTGTGAGCAACATCATCATTGCTCGCTATGGGCACACACCAGTATCACACCTGCCATAAGCAGGTGTATGTCTACTACACATACATGATTTAGTAATAATAAAATGTAATGATTAATATCTATGAATGGGCGGCCCGGCGGATGAGTGGTTCGCAGATTTAGACAGTTCTCACCCGATTTCACCGCTTGTTCTTCTATTTGTATAGTAAAAAGGAATGTATTAAGAAATATTAAAATGTAATTTAAAAAGATAGAAGGGCTGTAAAACACGAAAAACATAAGAGTGGACAGAGCTACTGCCACTGGCAGCCGCGTGAACGGCGGCATCATGAAAAAAAAGGTTGGATTTTATTTTGTGCGCTCCATATGATTGCTGTGCGCGGAGAAGACGAGGGTAGTGCGCAATTGCGCACGCGCGCAGCTTAGAGGGAACAGTGCATGTGACCAAAAAAAGACGAGCAGTGTTGAAAATAGTTGAATGAAAGAACTTTTACTTTCCTTTTCAAAAAGAAAAAAAAAAACACAGGATATTTTCTTTTACATGATGAACACTAGTTATACATTCTCTACCAGGGACATAAACCTGACCTGGACAGCTAGATGAGTGTTGTATCCACTTTTGAAATGCATGTGTTTCCTTTAATACGCTCACTTGAAGGTGCAGGCAACCTAATGATGTGAAAAAGAAGAAGGGCAGCAAAGAAATACATTTTCTACTAGAGTTGGAATCATTAACGACAGCTACGTTTGATCCAAGATATTGTAAAAGCTCAACAGGAGTACCGGCATTTTCTAAGCTCTTTGAAGAACACCTTCAATATGTCCTTTTTAACCTGAGGGTCTTAATGCAATATTGCCTCAAAGGGCTATGATACTTATCATGGACAAAGTACACTAAATGGTTTGCATGTTAATGTCACAGTCTTTCTCCTTCAACCACTTAATGCTGGCTCATAAACCAACGCATAATTATGCACATTGGCATGCACAGTATGATGCATAGATAGTCAAGTTGAACCGTGAATTGCGTTAGTCGCATTGTCATGTCAAAAGGTAAAATGTATCGTTTATCTTCATACTGAGGTTCATGTTCCATATGTTAATTTATTTTGTGCTGTCAATATAGTGTGATTCAGATGTTCAAATGGAAATTGCAATCCTTTTGGCAAATAATGGCTCTATATAATGTTGGATATTTATACCTGAGTCCTAGTCATTATTGCAATTGTAACATGTAGTGATTAGCATATTGGTACGTTGCATTTTTTTTAGATGACTTTGTAAGTCCTATATACTGATATCAGGATCAGGTTGTTTACTTATCATGAGATTCATTTATACATAAATCCATAAAAGAGCAGTAGTCTGCATCACTACCAACCTCAAACCAACTCGTGAAAGCATAGCACTCTGCAATTTCCACATAACACGCTACAGTGTGCACCGTTAAAAATAAGACTGAGGTATATTTGCTTGACATTTTAAAATGGGTTTCTTGATTTAAGATAATATTCCAGATTATAGGTGGCCCCTCAAGATGCTTGCAATAATTTATTTTGCCTCAAATTAGGCAAGATTTGTGTTCAAATAATTATTTAGCACTTTAGAGATGTATTTTTTCTTTACTTATGACAGCATCATACACATTTTACTCTAAGGTACTGCGGTCTCATTTCTCTGTCCTCTGATATTGTAGTATCACATAAAATGTGTTTGATCAAAATGAGGTGTGTCAAGGCATGAGTTAACATCCTGTTTTTGAGTGTATACAGGTAGAAAAATAGCTTCGACTTCCCAGCAGCAACTATTTATTGTGTTCTCATGTCATTTAGCATTCAATTAAAGAAATGTCTCTCGTCAAATCATGTTTTAGGTTATCAATGACTGATGTCAATGTTTATTCTAGCCACCGCACGCTCATTTCGGTAGTGTTAAGCCAAAGGTGTCAGACTCGGGTTGGTTCGCGGGCCGCTTTAACGTCAACTTGATTTCACGTGGGCCGGACCATTTTAGATATAATGTTTAGATTTTTTAAATATAAATTGATTAAAACAACTGGATTAAAAGCCCTGAATATTCAGTTTTTTATAGATCTAAAACAATGTTTATTTTAGCTTTTTTTAAATATATTTTTAGACTTTACAAAATGATTTTTGAACTAAAAACACAGAAAAAAATGATTAAATAATTACAACTATTGTTTTAAAAGGGGGAAAATCAGGAAATTTAAATACATCTATAATCTTCATTTTAATTTGATCCTAAAACAGAAAGTCGGAACTCATTTACTTTCCCGGGCCACACAAAATGATGCAGCGGGCCAGATTTGGCCCCCGGGCCGCCACTTTGACACGTGTGTTAAGCAAATGTTTTGGTTAAACTAAAAGTGGGTCAAGTTGCTCGCTTCAGTCTCGGGCTCAGGTAATATTTGCTGTTATGTATTATTAATTATTTTCCGAGCATGTACAATTAATCTGGTAAGGAAATAGGCGACATGTTTCTGCAAAAGATTATCATGCTGTCTTTGTTTGGCTCAATGGGAGCACTGAGAGCATGAAAGAGAATGAAATTCATACGTAATTTATATTCTCATTGTTTGCTGAGGCACTGCACTGAAACGAGTTGAGTTTAAAAACAGCCTCAGATTTTTTAATAAACTGAGCTTGTGTCTAGATTTTCTTTTTGTTGGTTTTCATTTCAAGATTAATTGAACATCACTGTAATCACCAAGAGACAAGTTTATTAGTTCTGATATGTCATGAAACATAACAACACAAAAGAAATTCATTTGCAGAAAACAAAAGGTTTTGGTTGATCCTAATTAAATAGCAGAGCTTGTTTCCTTTTTAAAGCTGTCAAATGGAATAAGAAGGTTGAGTTGCACAGAGGATCAGGGATAGTCATTCTGCTCTGATCGCGTCTGCATCCGGCACCCTCGGATCTTAATCACTCTCCTCTGTAGTGAATCTTTAAATTAGGAGGGAAAGCATATGGAGAGGTTTAGTTTGTGTTTTTAGGATTGTTTTGTGGGAAAATGAAGATCAAACTAAAACAACTTTTAAGATAGAGAACAAATGTGAACATGAATATGCTAGTAAAATTGTTAAATTAGTACATCTCCTTTAATGTTTAAGCAAACAATGTTGTACACCTTAGGAAAGACCCGATGGAGATTTTTTTTAAACTTCCAATCTGAACCGATTTTTTCCAAGATATGTTTTACTGATACTGAAATGAAAGCAATCCGATGGCAGAATTTTTCATCCAGTAAAGTTAATGCAAAATATAATGTAACTGTTAAATGACAAATAATATTTTTAGTATTAATTTTTTTCAAGATATGTTTTACTGATGCTGAAATGAAAGCACATCGATGCCATTAAAATTAATGCAAATTATAATGGAAACGTTAAATGACAAATAATATTTTTAGTACTACTATGAGCCCTAGTGGTACCTCCTCAATAAAGGCTCTATACATGATGCTCTGTTACCATCATTAGTTTCTAAAGATAAATTGTCACACTCAGTAGACATGTTTTATTCACTGCAATCAAAAAAACTTGATAGTACTGAAAACACAAGCTACTACTGGATCGGATCTGATCTCGTGACCAAATCCAATACTCCAAAAATAGCCGTATTGGGCGCCGATACTGAGTATCGGATCGGGACATCACTAGCTAACCCTAATTTAGTTTGACATTTATTTTATATTTACTGTATATTATCATATTTGGCCAGAGTCAGAATGTTGTTGCTGTTTGGTGTGTATGTTATTCAGCCAGGTTTTTCATTCAGCTATGAATTGACCTTTACAGCCACCTACTATCAGAACACAGAGCATACTGTAGTGCAAATGAGGTACTAATATAGGAAGTTGTACAATATTAATGGTGCTCTGGCACCACCGGCATATAATCATTAACTAAGATTAGCTACCTTTTTTCAAGATCTTCATTAACCAGCAAATGAGGAATTACACATTGTCAGAGAAAGTCTAAAGCTCACTATGGAAAGGAAAACATGTTTTTCAAGAAACGGTAAAGAAAGGTACTATGAACAGTTGGCTAATGAACACTTGATTGAAAATATTCTATATAACGGACTAATTCTAAAAATGTACTGTGTAGGATGGGTGTTTGGGCTCCGTAATGGTGATTTATGAGAAGTATTACTGTGAAGATTTGTGAGTTCTCCTTCCCACACTTTAGCCCAGAGGCGTTTAGATTTACTGCAGCACCGCAGCTCACCAACTTAAAGCAAATATCGGGAGTCTTTCCCAGGGAGCCTCAGTCTTTTATTTAAAGTTAAAGCCACTATTCTCTGCAGTGCATGGTGGAAGCTAGCCGAAGCATATGCCACATACAATACCGTGTTTTTCAATTTTATTCTTGAGTCCTATTTAAGATTGTGTCCTTTTTTTCTGTTTGGCTTCATTGGTTCACATAAATGTTAAGCTTCTGCTAAATAACTGTCACTCATCTACGGATGTGAACAATTGTTGGCAAGCTGCTGAATTATTGAAAGGAAGGTTTCGGTTGGTCTATGTGACCGCATATATTCCAGAGATGATTGAAGGTGTGAGGAAAGGGAGAAAAAAAATATTTACACTCTCTCCAAAACACTGCTTTTCAGCTGAAAATCTCCTACAACTTTAAGCCTTTTCCACTCATGCACATTTTTCTTCATTCTATTTGTAGTTTCCCTCTGCTCCATACACAGTGAAAAGATCTTTTTTATATTTTGATGTGTTTTATGTTTGTCTGAGATCTAATGTTTATTTTCTCTAGGAGAGACTTTTTTTTGGGAACCAGAACCCAATGTTCTGCCAAGTTCATTGGTTGTACATTGCAATGGGCAAGGGAACAGTTAGGTAAAATAGTTTTATAGTTAGTGTATACTGATTTTGAACTGAAGATTGTAAATCCTATTGGTCCAAAATGATCTTGTGTGGGTGGCCTTGCATTGATTATTTTGGGCTTTGCTGCATTTTTGATGGTATTTGGTTTTTCTCAGTATGCCTTTATTGGTGCGGACTGTTCTACCAAATTTAAAAGTACACATGATGCAGGCTGGAGTGCACAAGGGCATTGTAAGTATAACCTTGAATCTTTTTGTGTGGTAATTTCCTTTGCAGACATGTTTTTTAGGGCCACAACAACAAAATAAGTAGCAATCTTTATTGTATTATACACTATGGAGGTTGTAGATCTTTTGAACTGTTCTCTTCTAATCTGTTTTGGCAATACCGATCTGATCCAATATATATGTACGTAAGTACATGATGCTCTATTACTATTGTTACTCTTTAAAAACAAGTAGTCTCATTCTAGCGGAAATGTTTGTCTAGTGCAGGGGTCACCAAACTACGGCCCGCGGGCCGGATACGGCCCGCCGGCACATTTAGACCGGCCCTCTGAACAATACCAGAGACGCTATCGGAATTTTTTTTTTTTTTTTTTTTTAATTTTTTTTAATTTTTTATTATTATTATTTTTGGGATGCGGCCCGCTGGCACATTTGGACCGGCCCTCTGAACAATACCAGAGACGCTATCAGATTTTTTTTCCTATTTGGCCTTGAAGACTGGGACATTTTAATCTTGTGTTTGGTTCATTGCACCCCTGCTGAGCCCACAAATCATCCCAGTGAAGCGGGGCTTCGCATTGCTTCTTTGGTGACACGCGCTGGGAGAGTGTTTCCCTTTGATGCATGCGGGCACGTCCACCGTTGCATGCACGAGCAGTGTTACCGAGACATCTGGACGATCGCAGGTGAGGGCGGAGCCCTGGGACCATCGCGGACTATTCAAGCATATTAAAACTGCAACCTGTTTGAGAACGGAATAATGGCGAAAAAGTTAGGTGAGAGAAAAATTGATTCAGAATGCAGGATATTTAACCTGGAGTGGACAAACGATTATTTTTTTGTTCAATGCAAAGAAAAGGCTGTTTGTCTCATTTGTCAAGAGACGGTGGCGGTATTCAAAGAATACAATCTTTGCCGACACTATGAATCCCGTCACAAAGACAATTACGATAGATTGCAAGGCCAAATACGAGCAGACAAACTCTCAAAGCGAAAAAGTGGACTACTATCTCAGCAGAACCAGGCATCCGTTTGGGCCAGCTTTTGGGTTGCTAAATTGATAGCAAGCAGCGGTAAGCCTTTCACTGACGGAGAGTTTGTTAAGAAATGTATGGATACTGTCGCGGAGGAGGTGTGTCCCGAGAAGAAAGATGCATTTAATGCCGTAAGTCTGTCGGTGAGTACAATGACCAGACGCGTTGAAGAAATCGGGAGTAATGTATATGCCCAGCTGCAGCAGAAGACGAAATAATTTGACTTTTTTTCATTAGCACTGGATGAAAGCACGGACGTGCAAGACACAGCGCAACTGCTCATTTTTATTCGTGGAGTTAGCGCAAACTTTGAGATTTGCGAGGATCTGGCAGCCCTCCAAAGTCTCAAAGGGACTACAACGGGAGAGGATATTTTTGACAGTGTGCCAAACCATGGAGAAGTTGGACCTGGACTGGTCAAAGCTAGCTAGCATCACGACTGACGGGGCTCCTAGCATGGTGGCCGAAACTCGCGGTCTAATAATGGGACGCATGAACCGGGAGTTGGAAAAAAGGGGTCTCACCGCCCCGCTACGAGTCCACTGCCAAATTCACCACCAAGCACTGTGCTGCAAAATGTTGACGTGGGATTCTGTAATGACGGTTGTGGTGTCGTGCATAAACTTCAGAGCAAAGGGAGAAGATTGTGCATGGCACAACAGAAAGTTAATGTTCCATGGCTTTTTCTGCTACAAACTGACACCGGCCCCCCATCAGAGAAGGGAAAAGTTATGTGGCCCTCACAAGAAAAAGTTTGGGGACCCCTGGTCTAGTGATTTGAGCTGGATCCGATCCAATCTTGTGACTAAATCTGTTACCTCGAGAATAGCCATATCGGGTGCCAATACTAATAGTGTATATCGGATCGGGACATGACTATTATGGAACCCAATTAACCTTTAACAATTGGGTCCATGTTAGAGTAGGAGTTGGGGCTGTAGTGGGCTTTTGTTTGTGGATTGTGACATTGGATACTCGGACGTTTGGTCGCCGGACGTTTGGTCGCCGGACGTTTGGTCGCCGGACGTTTGGTCGCCGGACGTTTGGTCGCCCGGAAGGTTATTGATAATTACCATTTAAATTGTTGCTCAAATTCCCTAAATACAAACTTTGAATTATTATTTAGTCATACTTAATGCCCTATTAATTATTAGGCTAAAGAAAAGCTCAAAATTTCCCGTACTTTTATTGTGTTTTGTTGGAGAACTTGTTAAGACCCTGACTGACGTCCCTTCCTAAGGGGACAAGCCATGTACATACACACTCTTATGCACTCACACGTCCGCTCAGTGAAACTGCTCAGGGCTATTGTTGGCTTTGATTGATGCGTAGACCATGTTGTTTTACCTTTTTTGGTCGCCCGGACCCAAGCGTCCGGCGACCAAACGTCCGGCGACCAAAAGTCCGGCGACCAAACGTCCGGTTACGGTGACATTGATAGTGTTTATTTTCAATCCATTTCTCTCTTATTTCTGGATTGGTGATGAATATATGAAGAACATTACCTTTCTTTGGGGGATGGGGTTTTAATGTGCTTTTGTGCCATCGGGTGTAAAACCTTTTTTCATCTACTTTGATAATTCATGTTCGAATTTCAATAATTTCCACTGGGACAAACTGCGGTCGTCTGCTAATTCTTTTTTTGTTGTTGCGGCAAGCTGCAAGAATGCTTAGCGATTGACTACTAATGGTACCGTGGGTTAATTAGCGTTTAGAGCTTAGTGTGAGCAAACAATAGTAGGGTTAGGACCTCAACATATAGTGATGTAGTCTTTTGAACTTTTTCAGGCTACTTAATTGACAGGGTGTTTACTAATAGCATTAGACCATCACTTGGGGAATTAATTATTTGAGTCAAGCAAAAGAGTAAAACCAATACTGTCAGAATATAATGCTGAATCGGCATTTTCACACCCTCAGCTAGAACGCTGGCTCCTAGTGAGCTGGTGATTTAGTATTGAAGGACAGTGGGAGAAAAAAAATCCACTATAATACCTGCAGCAAAAAAGTAGTGAAATTGAGAACAACAAATGAGTATAATGCCTTGGTGTGTTTTGACTGAAGTGATGAGAGAAATTCAGTTGAAACCAATAGCATGAATTTTATTTTCTTGGTACGGTGGACATGTGGTTAGTATGTCTACCTCAAAGTACTGAGATCAAAGGTTCTGACCTTCCTGTGTGGAGTTTTGCATGTTCTCCCTGTGCGGCATTTCTCCAGGTTCTGCAGGTAGTGTGTGTGCGAATGGCTATTTGTCTTTTACTGCCCTGTGATTGGCTGGTAACCAATTCAGGACGTACCCCACCTATTGGACATAGTTAGCTGGGGATAGACTCCATCTCCTCCATGACCCTCATGCAGAAAAATGGCATGGAAAATCATTGAATAATGATTTCAAACTGCTACCTGAGTTTAAAAGGAGTATAGTAATTTTAAATAAATGCTATTATGAAATAACATTCTTCCACCCGTCTTTTATCCTCCATGTTATTTTTTTTTCCTCTGCTCCACATTTTCTTTTTTCTTTTCAGTACTTGGTGGTCAAGAATCTCGCACTCTGAGAAAAATCAGTAATATGCTGGAAGTCATTATGAAGCGAATGGACGCTCTGTCTAGACTCAGCAACACCAGTGAAACCCACAAGTTGGATGAGCTCGCCTCCGTCCTTGACAGGTACGTCGAGCATGGCTTTGATACTGTTCAATCTCGGTTGTAGAAGTTTTGTATTCATTGCGAAGAAGCAAATAATTCTGCTTTATGGAAAGCCTGATCACTTAGTGGTGCTTTTATGCTTCAAATGTTTTAAGTGCCGACATTTCTGAAATGAAAATGTTAAATACTATAGGGCATGCATAAAACATAAAAAAATAAAATTTAGTTCATATGCTTATGCTGGTCAACGATTCTCCACATATATCTTAGATATCTTGTTCCAATTACACATATATATTTTTTCCGGAACCACTTTATCCTCATTGGGGTCGCGGGGGGTACTGGAGCCTATCCCAGCTGACTTCAGGCCATTTACACTCACACCTAGGAGCAATTTAGAGATCAGCCAATCATGCATGTTTTTGGAATGTGGGAGGAAACCAGAGTACCTGGAGAAAACCCACGCAGGCCCAGGGAGAACATGCAAACTCCTCGGAGGAGGAGCGACCTGGATTTGAACCCAGGAGCCCAGAACTGTGAGGCTGACCTGCTAACCACTCATTGATTTGTGTATACGTATGTATATGTATATATATGAGGTTAAAACCCTTTCATGTATTATATTTGCGTCAAAAGGCACTGAGTAAGAATCTTAGTCAAATTGAGCATTCACGGGCAGTTTTTCCAGTTTTATTGAATTGAATCGAATGCCTTTTTGTCAAGTACAATGAGATTTAAAGCTTCACCATGAAGTACACATAAATATGTCACCATAAAAAGATTTATATACTATAAAAATGATGTAAGGTAAAAAAAGTGACTAAAATGGTTAGCAGCACTTGAGGTAGTTATGGTGTTTTAGTGCAAGCATCAAAGTGCAAGATAAAAATCTGAAGTGCTCAGACTGAAGTAAAAGTCTGAGAACATTCCTTATTGATATGCTTCTGCCAGTGTTATGGCATTTTACGTCTAGTGCAGTGACGATACTTAATTGAGTCTAGATTAGGTCCTCGGTGCAAAACTTGTGTTGAGTGTAGTGCGTCTGTTTGTTTTGGCTGGTAATTGGACGTCTATCCCCTTCAGTAGCATGCATTGGGTTAAATACTATGAAAAAAACAAGTGAAGAACAACGTATCTTTAAGTATTTTCGGTTTGTATTCTGTTTTAGTTTGTATTATCATTGCATGTTTGGAGGACATCCCAGAGCGTCTTCCCCAATGGGAATTCCCACTTTATACAAGGAGAGTACAGTTCTAAATTAGGCAATGATATTAAGACCTGAAAGAGTTTGATTGGGAGGAATGACTTCCTCATTTGGAACCTGGGTGGTGCTGACCAGCTCGTCCATTTATACACACTCTGGGCCTCAGCTTGATGATGAACTTTGTGGTCATATCATTGGACATGCGGTCGAATATCTTTGATTCTTGGATGAAGAGAGGAGGGGAGCATTAATAAACCCAGTGGTGTGTTGGCTTCAAAGGTGTGGGAAGATGCCGTTCTGCTTGAAACATCTGACAGTGTTTTAACCCCCGCCTCCTGGATGCGTTTTCTGCCTTTGAGCAGTTCTTCAATTTCACCGACACATCTTCCTATGAGTTTGAGTGCAACCAGATCAGGTTCCTGATTATTAGGCATCTGATTATGATGCCTCTTGGCTACCTGGGCTTTAGCTTAGCATTATAAAATAAGTGGAAAAATGGATCATATGATGCTTTCCTTGGCTTAGAAAAAGTCACACGTAATCAATTATATATTTACACATGAATGGAGATTTTTGGATACAGGACATTTTTAAATGGAATATAAACTGCATTTTGAGCTACTTTATTGTTATTTCCAATTAAAATATTCCAGTTTATCAAGAAAGGAAAAATGGATAATTTGGGGATCAACTACATGCAGGTAAATGCAGCTGAACACAAAACATTAAAAGACAACAATAAGATCAATGGTCTTTAATGAAGTGTTGGAGCTGCAAGCCCAGATTCGAGCGTTGTTGCCACAGCAACAGGCCATACTCATACTCGAATCTAGTCATGGGTTTGAGTAAGGCAGGCTCCATCCTCCTTTTGTACTGTCCATTTCTATCACCCCTTAACCTTGCTAACACAATTTACTACTACCATTCTTAGATCCTTCCACACATTTGCATACTCTCCTTATATTAGGACCTTGCATTACTCCAATACAGCTGTCATCAATGGTAATTCCACCAACTGCCCAAGTAAAACCCTTTTAGTGCTACTGGTAACCAGAAATTAACCAAAAAAATGGTTCTGTTGCCTTTTTAAAAGACAACAGGAAGACATTTAATGGGTTCTAATTTCTGTCTTTCACATTGGATCTTTGGTGTAGCTAAAAAGTTGGTGACAACATACTTTTAATTACCTTTTTTTGCGTGACAATGGAACTAATGAAGTAACAAACGCCTCTTGGATCTTATTGTATATACAACACGCAAATCAGACTTTCAAATGTAGATTCCATTAATCCTTTACTAAATGTTACAGTAGCAAAGGACGCTAATTTGGTGCTTCAAATTTTCTGAATAATTAAAATGCTCACGTCCATTTTATCTGCCAAAGCTGGTTAATAGACCTCGACCCCAGAGGCAGAGCTTTTGTGTTGCTGTATTATCGGTCTGTTTGTGTGTCTACTCATTTACGTTGTGGTCTTAAGGAATGAGCATCTTTTTATGCTTGTGTCTCTGTATGAAGTTTTTCAATCTTGTTTAGCTGTCCATTTGCAGTGTAAAGAACAACATTCTCCTACCACATCTACCTAGGGAAATGAGGAAAATTAACTAGGTTTGAATCCAGTTATGCAAACCAGCTCTGTGCCCACAGAACCCAAATGAACCACTATTCTATTACTTTGAAGAGATTTACAGAGAGTAGAAGCAAGAGACCTCATTAAAATAACTTTTTTTTAACAGAAGAGGAGCCATGTCTAGACAATTTAATACTTGTTGCAATTAGTGCATTAAAACAATGGTTTCGACCATGCAGTCTTTGAAATGTTCTATTGTTTGTGATTAGTCTAACATCTTTGCCACAGTCAGTGGAAACTCTTTCATAAATGTTTTAAAAACAATGTAAGTCATCTCCTTGTTACTACTTTGGGAATATCTTCTTAGTCATCGGTCAGATGTCAGTCTGATTATTGTCTTAATACATTTAAATACATATATATTTGATCAGAGATTTTGCATGTGTGCGGTTGTGGTATGTAATAATATAGTACCTTAATACACCTGCTCTTACAAATGTTAAAATTTAAAAAGATCATTTTATATAGTGCCCTACGACTGACTGGCGGCCATTCTAAGGTGTAGTCTGCCTTTTGCCCAAAGACAGTTGGGTTAGGCTCCAGCAACCCCCGCAACCATTTCGAGCATGGGCGGAATGGAAGATGAATGAATGAATTAATAATTTGATATAATCTAGACAGAGGGTGTCAGACTCGGGTTGGTTCGCGGGCCGCTTTAACGTCAACTCGATTTCATGTGGGCCGGACCATTTTAGATATAATATTTAGTTTTTTTTTTATATAAATGGATTATATGAACTGGATTAAAGGCCCTGGATATTCAGCCAAATTTGCATGTTTTGGGATGTGGTAGGAAACCAGAGTACCTGGATAAAACCCACACAAGCCCATGGAAAACACGGTAACTCCACACAGTGATCTTGCGACAATAGTCTAAGTAAGGGGTGCCCAACTCCGGTCCTCGATTTGCAAGATGATTTACCTCTGAAAGCCCCTTTGTCGTGTCATATATTAGAGCAGGGGTGTCAGACTCAGGTTGGTTCGCGAGCCGCGTTAACGTCAACTCGGTTTCATGTGGGCCGGACCATTTTAGATATAATATTTAGATTTTTTTTTTATAAATTGATTAAAAGAACTGGATTAAAAGCCCTGAATATTCAGTTATTTATAGATCTAAGACAATGTTTATTTTAGCTTTTTTTAAATATATTTTTAGATTTTACAAAATGATTTTTGAACTAAAAACAGAAAAAATGGATTAAAAAATTACAATTATTGATTTAAAAGGGGGAAAATCATGAAATTTAATATAAAACTATACTCTTCATTTTAATTTGATCCTAAAACAGAAAGTCGGCACTCATGATTTACTTTCCCGGGCCACACAAAATGATGCGGCGGGCCAGATTTGGCCGCCACTTTGACACAAGTGATCTAGACTGAGATGCACAAAAGCAATTAATTAATTCATTCATTTTCCATACTGTGTATTCTCACTTGAGTCGCAGGGGGTGCTGGACCATATCCCAGCTAACTACGGGCACCAGGTGGGGGACACCCTGTATTGAGACAAGAGACAGATAACCATTCGCTCTCACACTCATACCTAGGGGCAATTTTCAGTGTTCAATCAGTCTACCATGCATGTTTTTGGGATTTGTGTGGAAATCGAAGAACTTGAAAAAACCCTGGGGAGAACACGTAATCTCCGCACAGGAAGGCACGGACCTGGTATCGAATCCAAAATCTCAGAACTGTGGTACCGATGCGCTAACCACTTCCCCACCGGGTTGCCAAAAGCCAATTCAGCTTTTTAGATCTTATTGTGATAAAATAGTTCACTATTATTAATTCCAAAATTATTCATGCCTCATGAGACCCCCCTTTAATATTGCAAATTGAGAATGTTGAATAGATTCTAGATCCTTATAAGCACAAAAACTATTAGATTTGTGATATTAATGTATTGTATACAAGAATTTAGGGTTTATCAGAATGTGGAGGAGACATCATTCCCCCCCCCTGAAAAACAAACCTTTTGGCATTAAACCCAAACTAAACAAGACATTTTAAACTGTTAACCACATTACATGTATCAAAACTCATTTTATTCATAATGTTCAAACCAATCAGCAGTCTAGTAATATATTCAAAGTCTTATTTGAAGCATTCTTCTTTTTATTTAAAATGACTAAGAAATATTATAGTGCACAAATGTCTTTGTGTGTCAGAATTCAGCCAATAGGCCTGGTGGAGCGGATCCAGGGCATTGCCCAGAACATGTCAGACATGGCTGGCAGGGTGGAGCAGATTCTACAGCGCAGTACTGGAAGTAAAAGAGGTAAGGTGATTGAAGTCTGAGTAATCACATGGACATGCAAGCATAAAGGCCTGTCATGCACTCGCACACTTTGTGAATGTTACATACAGCTGTAGTTACATCCTTCCGACCAATCTTACCTGTCCATTTCAAATCCTCGCAATTTGCAAAGCACATTCCTCTCTGCCCACACAAACCGAACTGTCATGTCTGAATGTTCTTGAATGCCCGATTTCTGAGTAACTTGCACTTGCAGGATAAGCTCACGGGGCATGACAGCCATTAATCACGACACATCGCCCATTCCAAAAGCTAACCTTTCATTTATGTCGTAACTGGAATCACTCCGGTGATCCACACAACACAGTGTTACTACTCTGAAGCAGGATATTTAAATTGTGATGATGCATGCCCTTGAAGCTAATAACGTGTGGCTCTTTCAGCATTTTCATTAGCTGTCACTTTCAATATCTGCATCGTATACAAAGCAGAATCTGCTTTTAATTCACACTGCTCTTTGTGACAACAATCAAACATGCTGTCTCATTAATGTGTCATAATGTCTGCTATAATTTAAATGAGCTTGATTCTAACGCAGTGCTACAGAAAGTTTCTTTTTAAGTTGTGCTGATGTCGTGCTAATAAGTCCTTGTGACAGGGGGAGAAGCTGCAACTTCTCCCCTAATTGGGCTCACTTGTGCCTGGCCATCGAGGATAGATGGAGAGGAAGGAAGGTGCAGAAAGATAAAGAAAGAATGAATTAAGTCAGCAGGGAGCGAAAAAAGGACAATGCAAAGGCAGTTAAGGGCTGACATGGTCATTAAGCAAATGAGCCATGTAGGGTGATAATTCATAATCTTGGTAACTACAGTATTTTGTATGTATGTATATTTATATTATATTTAACATTTTTGGTAGGGCATTTTTTTTTTATTACAAACCTACCAAGAATAGTAAAATGGAGAGCAACAGGTTAAATAGGCATCGAATAACATAACATTTTTTTCAGATAATTATAGCTCCAAAAAAACAAATCACAGGCTTTTGGTAATGTTTCTTTGTTGAAAAGGAGTATTAATATATGAGGTACAATTATGCAGAATTGGGCTTTTACAAAAGCCGGAACAAGCATATGTCTGGTTTTATATTAGTTTGCACAAGTCAAAACTGTCACCATAATAACAGTTTCACCTACATGATTTACTCATTCACTTTCTGTTTCGCTTATCCATCTAAGGGTTATGGGGATGCCGGAGCCTATCCCAGTTAACTATGAGCAGTAGCCAGGGAACACCCTGAATTGGTTACCAGCCAATTGCAGGGCACAAGAAGACCAACAACCATGCACAAATATACTTCTAACTAGCGACAACTTTGACTGATAACTCGGCCCACAATGCATATTTATATCCATTGTCTAACACGTCTGATTTTGTTAGTGGGGACATCTAAACCGAAAGAGCAGTCTACAGCTCCATTCAGTGTTCCTTGTCAGATCGCACAAGCAGAACTCAAATGCATTGCACTTGTCAGTAAAAGTTCTGTGATAACTACTGCTCATGAGAGCTGGAAATAGAAAAAAAACAGCCAGTAGGAGAACGAGACGTTGCTTAAAAGAAAAAGAAAACATGACAACAAATGTTTGACTGGCATGACTAATAGGTCTCTCTACTTGGAATGTAAATGTTCCTTATTTTACTGTGCCTTTGAAACTACTTCTGTAGAATATTCTTTGTCTCTTCTCACTTTCCGTTTTTGTTGTTATTGTATCGTGTGTGTTTACAAGCGCTGATAGCCCCCCACTTTTCTTGTTTTCAGTTAGGCAAGGACCATTCGGACAGTGTGACATTCCTAAAGACCCTCATTATCCTGACTGCCCTGGCAAGATGGATGTAAGTCTGCTTTAAGTGTGGATTCTCTAACTATTTCACACAGAAAAACACATTTTGTCCTGTCTGTCTCAGTGCTGCCAGAAATTCATATAATACAAACTGAGAGGAACACTTTTTTGGTGTTTGGGGTTGTCAAAATCAGCACATTTCAAGTGGTAAAATGTACCATACTGTCTATCCAGTGGATTGGGCTACATGTTGCAGCTGCTATTATCCATGTGTTGTACTTCAGAGGAATACTGTATAGCATAGAGTCGAACCTTTCGAGAATAATGGACTTCATGTGAAATATGGTTGCACACAGTAATTAAGTATGCAAATAATGTTTTTGTTAAACCTTTGATGATGGAGAAGATAATATTTCGATTGGAAACACTCATGAGCAGAGCGTTTGTGGGGTCAACGTGAAAACAATTCGGCACATAATTGCTGATCCATTCAAAACAGATGCGAAGTAGCCAAGAAAATATAGGCACACACTTTTTATCTTTATATTTTATGTACCCTTTCCATCTTTTTGCTTACCTCTCTATCCTGAAATACTATCGTGGCCCTCAAGAGGTTGTGATGAGTTTCTTGGACTACCTTTCTTGGGGGCTGGACACATGGGAGGTGATGCACGTTTGAGAAATGTGAAAGTCATTGAGCGCTACCTCAAAACACGGGGTATGATGCAGTTGCACTGCAAATAACAAGGACAGGCATCGCGCCTTGCCTGTGTATCATCCTTTGTCGCTGATTGTATATGAATTTGGAGGGAACTTTAGCATTTTTGTTGTCTTCTCTAATCTAAACTATGCAGAGGTAAAAGACATTGTGGGAGTTTTCAGGTTAAAATTAACCTTGCTTTTGTAAAAAAAAATCTTGCTTTAAAGAAAAAAGGAACGACCCTGCATCGACCTCATCTTGAAAACTCAAATGGTCAATGAAGAATACCCGCCAAATGTGTTGGTCGCAGACCACAATAACGATGCTCCATGTTGATAACAGGGTTAATCAGTGTCAGGCTATTGAAATATTGAAATACTTGTCTTTGGAAGCATCGTTTAATATTTGTAAGCAAAGCATTTCCTGTGGCGGTACCACGAGGGCTCACATTGATTAAAAACAAACAAACAAACAAACAAACATAAAAATGAGTACAAAATATAATAATTAGATTGGTATTTGCAAAACAGCATTGTGAGATTCTTAATTATATGCGAGCTATGTCTCCTCCTATTTGTCGAGCCCATCAGGCTGGAATGACATTGCATCTCCAAGTTTTTGACTAATTGCCCTTATCAGATTTTTTTGGATTTATATCAGTTATGCGTTTGCAGTGTCGATACACAAATGAACTTGAAGCATCATATATCATAAATATCGTGACCGGACGTTTGGTCGCTGGACCTTTGGTCGCCGGACGTTTGGTCGCGGACGATTGGTCGCCCGGACCCAAAAGTCCAGCGACAAAACAAGGTAAAACAACACGGTCTACGCATCAATCAAAGCCAACAATGGCCCTGAGCAGTTTCACTGAGCGGACGTGTGAGTCTATAAGAGTTTGTATGTACATGAGTTGTCCCCTTAGGAAGGGACGTCAGTCAGGGTCTTTTAACAAGTTCTCCAACAAAACACAATAAAAGTACGGGAAATTTGGAGCTTTTCTTTAGCCTAATAATTAATAGGGCATTAAGTATGACTAAATAATAATTCGCAGTTTGTATTTAGGGAATTTGAGCAACGATTTAAATGGTAATTATCACTTACCTTCCGGGCGACCAAAAGATCGGCGACCAAAAGATCGGCGACCAAAAGTCCGGCGACCAAAAGTCCGGCGACCAAAAGTCCGGCGACCAAACGGCCGAGTACCCATAATTATGCATCAACAATAGGTAAAAAAAAAATTACTGACGCAGACCTCTAATATGTATATTATTAGAATAGCACATTTATAACATATTTAACTATCTATGATCTTGCTGAACTCTACTTTAAGTACAGTATTGCAGTTGTATTTTCCTTCCTGGCAGCATTTCTGGGATTTTTTTCCATTGAGAGTTCTTTGCACATACACTTGATGGCACATTGTGCCATTTGAAACATTGAAATTGTGTCACTTGAACAATGCCTCTTATAAACAACAGCAACAACAAAGCCATTGGAAATTTGCATACAGTGTGCTTTTCTTCACATCTCCAAGCTTGTGACAATTTTTAATCAAAACTACAGTTCCAGTCATTTTGCTAATACTAATGCATTTTCAATGCTTTCGTTTGAATATTACAGTGGATGCGTGCCCGCTGGAACTCGGACCCATGCTACGCCTTTTATGGAGTAGACGGATCAGACTGCTCCTTTCTCATCTACCTAAGTGAGGTGGAGTGGTTCTGCCCACCACTCACCTGGAGGAACCAGACTGCTACACCTACCTTGAAGACACCACCTAGGAGACAAGTATGGAACACAGTACAGCTGTTGGACGTAACGGGATAAAATGTATTACCCCTGCAAAGACCTTTGTCTTGGGAAGAATAAGCAATTGGGTACAGAGCTGACAGTGTTAGAGCTGTCGGGAGTATATATTTCAAAATGACAAGCAATATTAAATAGAGCAGAATACTAAACATCGAGCTGCTCTACTCCCTTTAAACATTTTGTTCCATGCTTCTTTCTTCAGCATAATTTTAAATGACTGAGGTCAAGATGATCATTTATCACTTTTTAAATCAAGCCTTAGGTTTATGATTTATTTAAGATCGATAACCCCCTAACAGACGGAATATGCGAAAGATAACAAACGGTGGCGGTGTCATTGTGCGCTGGGATTGGCTGGCAATCAATTCCGGGTCTCCTCTGCCCGCTGCCAAATGGTTGGCTGGGATAGGCTCCAGCACCCTTTTGAGGATAAGCGATATGGAAATGAATGAATTCATGAACAAACCTTCGTTGAGGATTAGCAGGGTCTTTACCCTCTTGTTTGATTTAATAGTAATCCTTGCCAGTTCCAAATGATGCAGTTTATGTAAAATTATAGAAAAGGTCCAGATGCCTGCTTCGCCTCTCCTCTCTTATGAAGGTTTGTCCCAAGAGATTTTGTGTCATCTCCACAATGAAATTTGAGGTGCAGGCAGTCTCTCTTCATTCCTTTTGCACATTGCTGCATTTGTAGGCTGGAGCCACTAAAATTTCTACTGCGAACTCTGCATATGGATTACTTATTCAATATTCTTTTCGTGCGCATTCTTCAGGTGTCATTGATGGTGATAGACATCCAATATATTCGAACTGGGAGAGGGGCTAATAAACTAATGAAAAAACGTATTTAAATTCACAGCAGAATAGTGAAAAGAATCCCATAATTGGAAGTCTATTCCGTCTGTCAGTAGCATTGAAAGAGTTATGTTTTTTTCCATCCAAGTAAGAACAAATTCTCAATAGCAATTCTGACAACAAGAAAGCAGAGTAGAACAAAGCAAGAATAATTTGCTGTTACGTGCGTCTCTTCAGAGTAATATTCAATCTTTATATAGAGCAAGGCGGCTCTTGGATTGAGGGTTCGACTAATTCAGGGGTTGCCTGCCTGATGCTATAATTGGCTGGCATAGGCTCCAGCACCCCCTGTGACCTTTGTAAGGATAAGTGGTACGAAAAGAATGAATACAGAGCATTCCATACTGATAAATTACAGGAATGACATTTATGTATGATTCACTATATCATCACCTTCTTAAAACAATCGCCCAAGTTGTTTTTTCAGATTTTTCAGGAAACACAAAAAACATAACCATTTGTTGGAAATAAAATATGCAAATTTTTAATCAAAACAGTAGAATGACACAATCTGTTGAACTGAAGTTGTAAGCAATTTTACCACAGGTGGCCAAAATCATAAGCGGGTGATTTAGATACACACACACAAAGTTTTCTAAAAAGAAAAGACTATTTTAAGAGGGCGACAATATTCCACGTTTTAACTTTTTTTCCTAATAAAAACTGTTACACGTGGTATCAAAAATAATGCGCTCTTAAATCAATAAGATTCTTTAAATTAATTATCTATGGCCAACAGCATATTTTTTTTTAGCTGTATTATGTTTTCATTATCAAGGGGCATACAATTTTCTGCTGCTCCAAAATGGCTCTAATTGCTTTTTAATTGGTAGACACATCGAGTTTCATGGAAATCTGTAGTTGTTTGCCAATTCCTTTTAGGCAAAAAAAAAAATAATAATTCTGATACAAAAGAATTTTTGAGCATGTGTCCTGAATGCGAGTAAAATTTTGCTGACACATACATACAATATGCTAGACCTTGCCACTATTCCACTGAGGAAGTGGAGTGTACCATATATAGTTGGAATGACTATTTATAGGGTTGAGCCAGTCATACATCATACATTCTGTTAGAGAGGGAAAAACTGTGACCCATGGGTAGTAGCGAAAAAACACAAGTCTCTTTCTGTGCCTCTTGTAATATCCTATTGTCCTGAATCAATCAGGCCAAATGACAATTGCCATATCGTAGCAATATGATGTACGATTGGGTAAAAAAAGTAATACAAATGTGTGCAAAAAGAACCAAAAAAGTGTCAATACTAACAAAGACCCATGGCCTTCAGGCTTCTTTCCGGTTTGACACAGGTGCTTTGTTGGCGCAATTGGGCACTGGAAAGGAGTCTCTTATCTTCATGAAAAGACGGATACGTAGGCTGGCAGCACAGTGGGCCTCTGCTGCTCGCCGACTAGAGGACAAACTGCGCAGTCACTGGAGGGACGAGAAGCAGGTGAGCATTTTCACAAATGAATATGCAAGTGACGTCATTTGGTTTCAGATCAGTTTCTTAATACTGTCTTAGCACACAGTGAGAAAGTTCTTGATTACTTGAGTACAACAAAATTAGAGGCCACCCAATGGTGTAGTGGTTCACTTGCTTGGCTTTGGTGCGGCAAGTGGTTGCCGGTCTCTCTCTAGGGTGTAGTCTGCCTTTCGCCCGATTTCAACTGAGATTGACTCCAGCAACCCCTACAACCAGTATGGTTGATGAATGAAAAAAAGCATTGAGTTCCAGAAATAACTTTAACTTCTTACATTTGGAGTTCCACTGCAGTTCTGAAATTGGCGCATACATTTTTTTGATGGCTGTCTAAAATGACAAATGTTTCAAAGACCAGAGAAACACACACTTCTTTGTAATTGTTTTTCAAGAGTATGTTTAGTGTGAATGGGCCACACATACGGGAGGGTTTTGAAATCTAGCAGCATAGTGGATTTTGAGTCTTGGCTCTGACCTTTCTGCAAGGTTTTATTTGTTGTTTTGTTTTGTCACTGTAATGGGTTTTATATGTTTAGTGCTGTTTTCTCCGACGCCTGGTATGAATGTCACCAGTTATATAGATGTATGCACCCTGTGCTGGATTGGTAAGCAAGTCCAAATTTGGGAACGATAGTGACGAGCTCCCCAGAATCCTTAGTAAGGAGTAGAACATTAATACAGATAGACATGTGCAACAGAAAAGTAAGAGCCATTGGAAAACTTCTCTGTGAACATAAAAACAGAAAACAGATCAAAAGTGCAAGTCTGCACAGAGAGGAAAACAAAACAATCAATGACGATCGACAGACAAGATACAACCTGCCTGGCATGCTTATGCAGGCTTTTTACTTAGGATTGTTTTGGAAACATTGTTTTGAAACAGATAGATAAAAACGCTGTTGTTGTAATTCCCCTTTGCTTCTATCGAACGTGTTTTTCAGGTTTTACCATTATTGCCACAAGCAATTTAAATATTTCTATCCAATTGTTTACATGTTTATGCACTCTCCTAAATGTTTCCAATGATAAGAAGGAGCTGACTACTCAAAGTTACTGCATGTTAACTTAATATTTTATCATGAAAGTGAGAAAATTTAATTTTCTTTCAATGCTCTATGTGAGAGACCACAGATTGGTACTCGGCCGTTTGGTCGCCGGATTTTTGGTTGCTGGACGTTTGGTCGCCCGGAAGGTTATTGATAACTACCATTTAAAATTGTTGCTCAAATTCCCTATTTCGCGTACTTTTATTGTGTTTTGTTGGAGAACTTGTTAAGACCCTGACTGACGTCCCTTCCTAAGGGGACAACTCATGTACATACAAACTCTTATACACTCACGTCCGCTCAGTGAAACTGCTCAGGGCCATTGTTGGTTTTGATTGATGCATAGACCGTGTTGTTTTACCCTGTTTTGTCGCCGGACTTTTGGTCGCCGGACTTTTGGTCGCCGGACTTTTGGTCGCCGGACTTTTGGTCGCCGGTTGTTTGGGTCCGGGCGACCAAACGTCCGGCGACCAAACGTCCGGCGACCAAACGTCCGCGACCAAAAGTCCGGCGACCAAATGTCCGGTCACGCTACAGATTATCCAGTTATGCTGCATTGTGTTCATGAGCAGCTAAAATAAACAAATGATTGTCTAGAAAAGGCATTTAAATTCTGAATTGTCTTACCTTAATCCCGATGTAGGGCCACCGCAAAATTACCAGTCATTTTCTGTATTTGGGGATTGGAAAAACAAGCTTATTGTTTCTGTATACTGACTCATTCCCATTTGATTTTAATAAATCTGGCTGTTATGATTTGAAAGTCTTTTTGCACTTTGGGGAAGGAATAGGAGATGAGTGTAACATTTTGAAGTACTCAGGCAAAATCACTCGCTGAAGTCATTAAGTGAAGAAATGTATTTCATTCAATTATTCATTTATTCATCATTCTTACCGTGCATCCTTGCAAGTGTTGCTGGAGCCTATTCTAGCTGACTTTGGGTGAAAAGCAGACTACACCCTAGATTGGTCGCCAGTCAGCTGTCGGGCACACAGAGAGACAGACAACCATTCGCACTCATTCATAGCAAGTTGCTCGCACCGAAGTTAGGTGAGTGAACCAGTACACCATCAGGCGACTGGAAAGTATTTCATTTTTAAAATAGGTAACAAGGGAATATACATATAATATTCCAAACAATCATTTAACCCAATCCCAGAGCACTACATTTTGAAAAGTTAATTTTCAAATAATTTATATGATATATTAATATATACTAAAATACTGGTTAGTGTTCCAAATTGTTTGTGCGGTAGACCAAATATTAAATGTTGCCAATTTCGGCTCTATCATTTTCAGAAGACACACAGCCCCACATATTCCACATATTAAATATCCCATTGCTATTTTCGCCGCGGTAGGATGTCTGAGAATCCTCTGAAGCATGATATGAAAACATCAGTTCCTTCTTTACGGAGGAGCACATTTATTCTAGACATAAAAATCGTAGCAGTCTGGCAACAACTTGAAATATGAATTTCACAGAATCTCAACCACGCAACATGCAGTAAGAAAAACTTGAGTGTGCTTCATTTTCCTTTCTCGGGCTCACCCTTGTCCATTTCTATGAATACAGATTCTTGTCCATGTGGGATTTCTGACAGAGGAGTCCGGTGATGTGTTCAGCCCTAAGGTGCTGAAAGGGGGTCCTCTGGGTGAGATGGTGCAGTGGGCCGACATCCTCACAACTTTCTATGTTCTTGGTCACAACCTCAAGATATCTGTCTCTGTCAAGGAGCTGCATGGGTAAGAACTGGTTTTCCGCTCTTATTTGTTAAACTAAGAAATATTTAGTCATTTTTTTATCCATGTCAATTTTTCTCACGAGTTACAAGGGCACCCTGAAGCATTAATTAACACCACTCAAATGAATAGATATAGCCAGAATCTAAAGGAGCTACTAAGGTAGGAAACATTGGGATAACAATTATAGGAACTTTCAATAATTTGTCTCAACCTAGGTGGCAATGCCTGCTTTCACTTGTTGGATAAAACTACAAGATAAGTCTGCGCTTTGCTTTTTTTGTTTTTTTTTAAAGGCGTGATGATGAGAAATTTTGCTCACAATCTCGCTCATCCTTCCTAACTTATTTGATGAGGTTTTTGGTGCCAAATTGTCCCACCAAAGATAGGAATGTAAAATTACCATATTTTCCAGACTACTAATTTGCACTTTTTAAAAATAGTTTGGCTAGGCCTGCGTCTAATAATCAAGTGCTCAGTATATACATTTTTTTTTTCTCTCTCAGACAACCTAGAGCCTGTAAAGTTAAGCCTGTTGTTCTCCATTTTACTATTGTTAGTTTCTGATCACATAAAAAAAATGCCCTCCCAAAAATGCGACTTATACTCCAGTGCGACTTAGATATATATTTTTCTCTTCATTGTGTATTTTTGGCTGTTGCAACTTTTACTCAGTTGCAACTTATCGTCCGAAAAATCTGGTATATTTTTCATTAAGTAAAATTTGTGCGACACGCAATTCTGAACAGGATTGGTGTTTCTGATAGAAGCAGTGACATGAGAGATAACTTGTTTGCTCACACCGATTTGGTTACCATGGCAATGGCATATGCTGCTTTCTTCAAGTCACTACCTGCTAAAAAATGTTTGCCCTTCTATATTTAAAACAGCGGCCTAGCAGCCGAGTGGTTAGAGTGTCGAGGGTTTGAGCCCAGGTCAGTCCTCACTCCCAAAAATATGCAGATTTAGGCTGGTTGAACACTCTAAATTGCACCTAGGGATGAGTCTGAGCATGAATGGTTGTCAGTTTCCTTGCGTCGTCCTGCGATTGGCTGACCACCGATTCAGGGTGTCCCCCGCCTGGTCCCCGTAGTTAGCTGGGATAGGCTCCAGCACCCCCGCGACCCTCGTACGGATAAGCAGTTCAGAAAATGAAT
Source organism: Stigmatopora argus (assembly GCF_051989625.1). Taxonomy (NCBI): domain Eukaryota; kingdom Metazoa; phylum Chordata; class Actinopteri; order Syngnathiformes; family Syngnathidae; genus Stigmatopora; species Stigmatopora argus. The sequence continues at coordinate 6,359,192 of NC_135400.1, forward strand.
GACTGAATATATTTAAAACATTTTATGACCGTATGCATCGCTAAATCTATCCAACAAAATGTCTACTGACTGAATGTTCTCCAACATCGTTTTGTACACTTTTTTTCCTCGTGTATACACTAATTGCGTTCTAGATGCACGCCATGCCAGTGTTCATCATTTCTACTTCTTGCAAAGAGCATTTTTGCCCGAGGGCTTGACAGCTTCACTGCAGTTTATGCACCTCCTCCTAGCTGCAACTCACTCCAAAGTGATAACAGGCTTGTTGCCTGTCATGGGTCCCACACACACTAACACATATGCAGAGCAGCTATTTCAAGCAGACAGGCATTTCGCTGGCTAGATCTAAAAGTCAAAGATATAATCAATTGTCGCATTTGCAGGGTGCAATACGAATAGCTCAGGCAACTGACAGGTCCGTGAACTTTGAGAATTTTTCCACCTTTGGGAAAACGCCTGTGTGCAATATTTGATTTTCTGTGGGCAGTGGGAAGTCGGTGCAGACAGGCTGATGATAATGTCTGCTTGTTAGTGAGCAGGGTTTCTGCTGTTGTAGAGAAGACGAAATGGCATTAATGACTTAGGGCTGCCCTTTGAGCTTAAATATCAGGCGGAGAGGAAAAGGTGCTTTGATAAGGGCAGAGTCAAGAGAGGCACAAGGTGGGAAATATGCCGCAGTGGGCATCTTACGGGTGGCCAAGTCATTATTTAGCTCTCTAATTGCTGTCAGGATGTATTGAATCACGGAAGTGTAAAGTCCATTGGGAAGACGATCATGGCACTTTAGAGAATTGCACACGGTCTCACGTGGACCCAAATGCTTCATTTACTACTTGTACCAAATCTTAATTTTGACCTCCAAATGAAGCTTTCTGCTTTGTAAAATGGACTTTGACCTTCCTATCCGATCATGTCGACCTTTACTAAACATGAGATAAAAACCTGCGTGCACAAATGACCAAAACAATAACAGTACAGAAACTCAGTGACATCAGCCAGCTACGGCATAGAAGTAAACATGCTGTTGCTATTTATCTATCTAGAAACTGACAGGCATTCTTTGTAGTTATTTTTTACAGCATGTGTTTTGGCAAAAAATATTCCGTCTATATTTACACTCTGCAGTTACGTTGTCAGATTTAAATAAATGGTGTTTGTCTGGGTGTACCGTATTAGTTTGTTATCTCTATGTTCATTAAGGATGAGTAACAAAAAGCCATTGTCATTATGATTCTGGGTTGTGGGTATTTCTGTTGACACCCTTTGACTCTATAAGTGAAACTAAATTATTGATTCATTAGATGATTAATTATTCATCGTTTTTTGTTTTGACTCACTCTTATCGAAGTTATTATTTCACCCTGAAAAATGTCGGCTGTGACAGAATTCAATAAAAACAGCAAAGCTAAATTATCGTGCCTGACCGCACATGACATGAAACATTCGAATTGTGCTGCTTGAATCACGCAGCCAGAAAGGAATTGCCCAAGAAACATATGCTGTGGTCGGGGTTGTTAAATTATAACTGCTAATGTCCAGTTTTGGTGCATCAGCAGATGTTGCTTTGAAAAGACAAATTTGATTGCTTGTTAGTAAATACAAATTTATAGATGCAAATACCGTAGCATTCCTCTGGCGCTATTGTACTCTATTCATCAGGGAAGTAAATGTTCTTCATGAAGGAAAATATAATTAGGGGTGGAAATTAGAGCCAACTTGATTGAGAAAGCTCTAAGTTTGTTCTTTAGGTTGCAGCTGCACTGTCAGTATGCAGCACATCCCACTTGGAGTCATGGCATTTCTAAATCGCACAGCAATTGGCAGCATTTTAAAAAAATCACATGAATATTACTTCGTAATATGTGATAATGTCTCGCAAATCCTTATTTTTACTCGCCCACCTGCTATTAAATTGACTTACCGTTATGTGGGTTGTGCTCCCACAGATTCCCTCAGGCTCCATTCTATTTACATCTCATACACTTACCTCTCAATATTTGTGCTTTGGGAAGAGGATCACGATAGTATGAACATAAATGGTTAGATTACTCAGTTTATTCCCCCCAGAATCTGAGAAGATCGGGTGTTTTTCGGGGTTAATTGAGAACGATTACATGTACAGTGGTACCTCAAGATACGATCTTAATTCGTTCCGGGACTGAGCTCGTATGTCGATATTCTCGTAACTCGAACGAACGTTTCGCATTGAATGAACTAAAAAAACTAATAATTCGTTCCAACCTTCTGAAAAAACACCAAAAACAGGATATTAGATTGGATTTTTTTTATTTGTTCTAATTCGCCATCTATTAACAAAGTAACACATAACTAGTGGTTTAATATTACTAAAATGTGTTTAATAGTACTAAAATTATACGGATTTCGAAGGGGGGAGAGAGAGAGACGGGCAGAGAGGGGGAGAGGGGGAGCGGGGGCTTTTTCACGGCAATGCTGTCGTAACATAACATAAACAAATTTAAATGAACTTGGATTACGATGCAGACACACTCAGAAATCAGTTTAATCTAACCTTACACTAAACGTAATTCTAATTTTGTATTAAAGTTTGATACCTTTCTTCTCCCGGGTTGGCTCTATTTGCCCCGCCTCCACCCTGATTTTCACTATCGATGGGCTGTTTTCCTTCAAGATATTCCAAATATGATTCACACAAATGTCCTCAATAGGATAACGAATGACCACTTGCCAACAAGAAGTAATATATACTCCTTGTATTAGCGATCGCTCTGCCATTCGCGCTGAGTGACGGGGAAAAAAACACTGAAAAAAATGCAACGCTCCGCCCAGTGCTCGTAGATATCTGTTATACACGAAAGAGATGTGGCAAAAAAGACAGTGCGCTAAAATCATAAACAGCCTCATATCTTGACCACTCGTATCTCGAGATAATTATTTGCTCGAAATTTTACTCGTATCTCGAATTGTTCGTATGTCGGGGTGCTCGTATGTCGAGGTACCACCTGTATAATTCATTTCAACAAAGGCGTGGCTTCCAATACTCATGTTTTAGTGCCATTGACTGTGTCGGACATCCAGCATTTTTAATTATCAATCATTTTAATTTTGCCTAGTTCTGACTGGGCATTTTGATTAAAGGTTTTGATGTGAGAAGCGAAACATCACATTTTTCCCCGGCAGCAGCACTTCTTTTTTTGGCCTTAAAATTGAATTGCAGGTCTCTCAAAATTGATTGTTAAATGGTCAGCTGTAATCACCAGCATATTGATTAAACTATCTAACTTATGAATGCACTATGCTCTGAATGAAATTTGGACAGTCTTGACTCGTCTAAATAACTAATTGGATCTGGCCAAGCATTTAGGAATAGCTTTCAGTGTGCAGTTAATGAAAAGGAATTATGAATTTTGGTTGAATTAGCACATTAGTCTGACATGGAAAACTAAAAAGTAATTTCAGGACAATTCATGTTAGAGTTGACTTTCTTTCCAGAAAAAATAATCTGTTATTCACAAAGGTTGATTGCATTCTAAATCCAGGTACAATAAACAAAATAACTTAAGTACCATTCTTGTGTGAAGAAGTGTAACCTTATACAGTCAAACAGGTTTACCAGCTGTAACTATTTTCATAAATCCCACATTATACACTTCCTATTTGTTATCTTCAAATTTTATTGTTCTGTTTACATTTCGATTGAAAGCTGGAATTGTGCTTAAAGTGACTATAATAATTAGGCTATTGGATTGTAAAGCTTTGACTCTAACTTGATATAATAAAGCAAATACCTGAAATATACATTTTTAATATGTACCATCTATTTAAAACATCCACTCAGACAAGTTGATGATTGCTTTTGGTTAGCCTGTTTCCTTCTCATCTTTGAAATATGACTCAGACTGCAGGTTAAAAGAGTGACTAATGGCAAAGTAAAGTATGGCAACCAATCAGCGTGGGTGGTGATATGAATTTGCGAAGACAACGGAAGCATTTACAAAATGTAATACTTGTTAATCGTTTGAATCCAATTTGTATGATGACATTATGGTCAAATTAAATGAACTTTTGCAGACTACAATTCCTGGCTGTGTAATGATTTCCCTGCCTTCCGTGCAGGGGTGAATGTCTCCCTCCCTACTCTATGTTCCAGGTGATTGATTGGCAACCAGTCTGCAGTCTTTTGCCCAATGTCAGCAGGGACTGGCTCTCTGCAACCCTGAGGAGGATAAGGGGTCTAACAAGCAAATGGATGGATGATTGTGCATACCTTATTGCAGGAGTGTGCTATTTCTGCAAGCATTATGTTGGTGGTTGATTCACCATATAGTCATGCTGGAAGTGGCACAAACCCTTGCAAAAACACAGCAGTGAAAGTAACATAAATAAGGGAGGACGAAGGCACTTACTAGTAGCGGTGCTGACATTGTTGGCTGTTTGGTCAGTGTGGCAATGTTTGAAAAGGAGTGTGTGTGTGTTGGGTTAATTTTGCATGGAGGCAAAGATGACTCTCGCATTTTCATGACCTAAGAGCAAGAATGGCTAATTAAGCTGCAGCATTTCACTGTCAATGAGACGGGGCAGTGAGGAAGTAACTGTGTCTAGAGACATACAGGTATGAAGTAATGTTGTGTTTCAGGGATAGTCTGAAGACACAATGGTATCAGTGGTGATGCTTTCAGTTAGAGTCACTGTCACATCATTGCAGAGAAGGTACCACAGAATGTTCTAGTCTCTTCTTTTTTTACTTTCTCTCTCCTGCTGACACTGGCTTTACGTCATGCTATTATAAATTTTTTCTGTCTTGTAGCTTTACATGACAATGGAAGTACTACAACAATCTTTTCTATTCTTTGGGCTCCTTAAAGATATTGAGAATAGCCACTCTTCAAGTGTAATAATGACACAGTAACTACTAAATTTCAGTATTTTCATTCTGTCATTCATATGCATGGATAAAGGCACCAAAGTTAAAACGCGGCAAAACGACTTGCTCCCTTATCGAAAACGCCGTTTTGTTTTCATACACTCCTTACGTCGTCAAAAGTCGAAACCCACCAAAATAATTAACTTCCGATTCATGTAACATAAAAATAAGTAAGATAACAACTTGAATCTTGTAATATGAAGTATTTTTTTCATAATTTTATGACTTTGATCTCAAAATTAATTCTGTATTGGTTATCATCAGGAGGTGCCTGATAACATTCCCACCTGATCTGGAACTATTACATAAAATTACGTAATATAATATAAGTACTGTATCTGTAATATACTGACTTTAATTTCATATGACTTTTTTTCTCATAATATTAAGACTAATCTCGTACTATTATTAAATGTTACTTAATGTAATATGTAATGCTACATACGACTTCAATCTTATAATATGGATTTTTTTTAATCTCAGAATATTATGACTTTATTTTCCTTGTCTGATTATTTTATTTTTGTATGTTTGGCTTTTTGTTCAATGGACGTAGAGGGAAAATCCGGTAGATAGTTTGGTGCCCGCCGAAGTCACGTGAATGATGAAAAACATTTGATTGTCTGCTTTCTCAGAGATAAATCAACATTCACTGCTCAACATTAATTTGATCACATTGCCAAAATCACATCTCGCTGGTCATGCATTGCCGGTTCCCAGGCTGCCTGTCACCCTTCAATACGCGTTTACATTGACATGGAAACCCATTGGGGAATGAGATTATATCTTTGCTGTTGTGTAAAAAGTATGTGTCAGGCAAGCAAGTCCTTGCCTTGCAACCTTCTTATTGATTTACTTTAGTTTATTGCACCTACAAAGGATTGAAATTATTAATTATTCCACAAATATTGGCATTGTTCCTAGAAAAAAAATCTAATCAGACTGAAATAATCAATTTATAAGCAGTATGTTTCTGATGTATTTCCGAATATGTCTCCGAATTGTTCAATCTGTGACATTAGTTAACTAAGTGTAGAGTAATGAGACTAATTCTATGTTTATTTTACAGTTAATAATCAACACAATAATATAACTATATTATAATACGGTATTTAGTATTCTATATCACTATTAAATCATTCATTCTAAGGCATTTAGATATTTGTATTTGTGTCATGTCTAAAATCATCCTCTGCCAAATGACACAATATTTAAAAAATGATCCAAATGTATTCTTTTAAAGCATTTAATCAGTGAGACCCATATTATTGAAAACTAACTTGATTTCATTGTCAAACACATCATCTCTAAGTAATCAATTTCTTACGTAAATGAATGATGTGTTAATATACAGTGCAGCTCAAGGGGAAATGGAAATAGGAAGAAAATTTAAATGCGTTGCTGACTTTGCAATGCAGTTCCTCACTCTGGCTTCTTCCTAAAATGTAATACTGAGGATCTTTACCACCTTAAACGACAACATATTCTATGCCATCTGCAATATAACATTTCCAATAACTAATGTCATTCATTTTTATATGGTACTTAAGTCTTGGATTCAGGCTGTATACTCTGCTCATAATTATGTGGCGATAATGGATGTGCAGGCAATAGTTGGGAAGAATCAAAAGATAACAATAGCTCTTTACAACTCGAAAATGACACTGTCAATGGTGAAATCAATGGGAATGACACTAATGTTTGAGGTTTCAATCAAGATTACTTTGCTGTCGATGAGGTTCTATGTTACAGTTTCGGATTGTATTTTTTTAAATCATTTTTGTCACTGATTGCACTAAAGTTTAGTGACAACCAGCCAATCCATTCAAAGTTGGTGGGTTAGCAGTGGATGAACAAATATTCATTCGCTGAAACTCTCCGATATCACATGAATTGGACTCTGCTAGTGCTGAAGTCATTAAAATTTGAAAAGGTAGCACATTATGGACGTCTGTCTGCATCAACTTTTAAAACTCGTGTTTCGATATGGTTGACGGGGCTAGACGTTCAATTCATTTTGAATAACAAAGGGGCATTGGACATGAATTAAATCAGTAAAAATGAATTTGGAAGTCTAGGCACTAGACAAGCGGCCAATGAGTTAAATGTCGTGGGGAAATGGTTGAAAACATATTGGAATACTGAAATTATTTTCTTTTATATTATACCAAATAGGAATGTCCCCAAACTGATCGCATGATCATAAATCGGGCCCAATTTTGTCATTCTGCCGGGATCGGAATTGGGTAAAAAAGATCGTGCTTTTAAGATTTATTTATTTATTTACTTGATTTTCAATCTTTAATAAAAATCACAGTATTCTGGGTCACTACGTCTGTAATACTTGGTATGCCGCATACTTGGAGTACTGCATAAGAAAGGAAAAGCACAGGAAATTTTAGTGAGAAATTGGATTATATTTAGAAGCTAATGACAATAACCAACACATTGTGTAACTCACTAGGGATCACTTTAATACTAAAGAAGAATCATTTGTCATTTAATGGTTAAATGTCTTTTTCTGGTATTGGATCCGAGTCGGCAAAACATTTACCTTGAAAAAAAAAAATCTAATCAGATTCGAAGTAAAAAATAACAACAACAAAAAAACAGCAATGGGACATTTCTATTTTCACTGCAATTTCTCTTGGGGAAAATGTGTGCAATGTGTGTACACCTTCAAACTCTTCATTGCACTTTAATCCTTTTACTTTCCCTACCTACCAAATTTGCATATATCCAATTAAACCTTTCGGCAGCATCAGTGGATCTCTTAGGAGCAATGTCACGTAACACTTCACTCATGGTTCCTGTAATATTACATGAGCTTTTACATTCATCCAGTTCAGCTATGCAACATTAAATAACTTGGGCCATTGCTAAAGCCAATGGCTGAGATTATTATCTTTTCATATTGTAATGGAATATAGCTGAAGAAAAGTCCTCCAGTATACCCATAAAGTGATTTATCACAACTACTGCTATGCCCTGGCTTGAGGTCTGCTTACGGAAAGAACACTTTTGTAGGCATGGTTGCAGAACTCCATCTCTTTGAATGTTAAATGGCTATTAACTGACACAATCCTGCTAATTCACGAATTTAGTGTCAACAACCACCCACAGCAAATAATTACGTATACTGATTGTTCGATAGATGGCATAATGCACGTGTTGCACCCTGCATTTAATCTTGAAACAAATGGAGAAATAATCAGAACAGTGATCCGTTGTTGTTTCTTCAATCCAACTTTTACTGTTATATTTATCAACACAAAAACCCATAATATACAATTACACCCATATATTTATATATATATATATATATATATATATATATATATATATATATATATATATATATATATATATATATATATATATATATATATATATATATATATATATATATATATATATATATATATATATATATTAGCAACACGTTAGAACCCAAACCATAATGTACAATTACACCCGTTCAACATACGGTCATAACTTGTTATATCTTTTCTTTTTACAAGTCCTTCTCAACAATCCAACAGGGCAAACAATGAAATATCAATAACATAACTTCCTTGCTATGACCATCATAGACACTCAACAGGATAACGGCGGCCGAAGGTAGCGTGCTGAATGTTATAGCCATGTGCATGACCCAAGACTCGCACATTCACGCTCGCAATTCAAAAGTAAATAAACATTACTAAACATTATCTTCTTTCTTACACGTTAAACAGTGTATATTGCAATCCACAAACTCAACCGGCCTCTACAACAACCAGCATACCTTGAAACACACGGAGAAATAATCAGAACAGTGATCCGTTGTTGTTTCTTCAATCCAACTTTTACTGTTATGAGGCAAATCTCCCGTATTTCAAGCTATGTGCAACAAGACATCAATAATCGAACACCGAGATACACTTTAACACGTCACACTTTCCATGTGGATCAAGGCATCAACAATCGAACATCGACACACATCCAATCCAAACCAGCCGCACATTCTCAACACGCGATCGCCAATAAATCAAACACTAGCATGTCACACACGAGTGTTCTCAATGGCTGCACTGGGTGCAGATTTTCATACGAGCCGGAAAAAAGGGTACATTTTCACCAATCTGGTGTCTTAAACATGTAATTGATCGATTAATTAATTGGCACCGAGTTCGGAGAGAGCAGCTTCAACAAGTATCGTTACCAACAAAGGTCGCCGAAATGAAGCAAAGAGTCTTTTTATCTGTTCAGAATCAAAGCAACGACTTTAACAATCAGCTTTGGCAGGTCCACAATTAGGGTCCCGATGAGAGCCTAATGATTGTGGATGTGAATATTGTGGCTGCCACATAGCGAAGTCGCAGTACAAACGAGACATTGCTCAAACCCGAAGGACAGTAATAGACTGGATCAAATCTTACTCTCAGCTGATCTGCCAATAGTAACTTGGCGATCGACTGGTTGATCGTGATCCATGTAGTGAGCCCCCCTTGTGTAGTGTCGTATGTGCAAGCAGCAATAGGCTTGTGCTTGATTAGCTACTCTTCACATTCTATAAATTATACACGACTCAACTAGGTCATGGGCAAATTCAGGTGATACATCTCTGTCTTAACTATTCTATAATTAATACATCATGTATTGTGAATGACTACTTATAATACTTGCAAAAGAGTTTTTCTCATCCTGCCCTCATTTGTTAGGAAACTTTTTATTTGTCATTTAAAATATTGGAAAAGATGTCAAGCAATTTCTGTAACTTATGATGATGCACGTGATAGCTCCTGGCAGAGTTAAAAAATTCTAATATTCATTCATTCATTCATCTTCCATATTTCCCATCCTCGAAAGGGTTGCACGGGTTGCTGGAGCCTAACCCATGTTGTTTTAGGACAAAAGGCAGACTTCTAATATAATTTGTATCATATTTATATGATACATTAGTTTTTATCAGGGTAAATAAATACATACAATTTATTTTATTATTTTATGTAATATATTATTCATTCATTTTACGTACCGCTTATCCTCACACGGGTTGCAGGGCGTGCTAAACCCTATTACAGCCAACTACAGGCACCAGGCGGGTGACACCCTGAATTGGTAGTCATCCAACCGCAGGGCACAAGTACACAGACAACCATTACATATCACACTCATACCTAAGGGCAATTGAGAGTGTTCAATCAGCCTACCATGCATGTTTTTTGGGATGTGGGAGGAAACTGGACTACCCGGAGAAAACTCACGCAAGCCTAGGGATTACATGCAAACTCCACAAATTTCGAGGAAAGAAACTGACCACACAATGCTTTTTTGTAGGCCTCAGAAGATATCTGGGCTCTCCTAAATGTCATTCATGCTGTGTTATTTCTGTAATACACGGGCAAACAAAGCACAACCACACTTTTGAAGACAACATTTTACATGATGTGACAAGTGCCACTTATTAATGGTGATGAACAGATTAAGCAGAAATAATGATTTAAAAAGTCACCCGAGGCTTCTGTCAAAGATGCGCTGTCAGTTAATGTTGCACAAATTATGCGTGTGTAAGTGTGTTATTGCATTGGGTTTTTTATGATGTCCACAGCAAACTATGTGGACAGATTGGCTGATTTATTGTGAGACTTACACTATGTACACTTCATCTCACCATCATCTTCCTGAAAGCATTGAAAACACAAGTGGTATTTTATTTTTTTTAACTCTTTCACTTTGAAATTTCACTGCCTATCATATACATCAAGTGGAATAATTTCATACTCGTACACAGACACACACATGCACTTACACTTTCTTTGGTACATCTGATTGATCATGTGAGAGCATCAAAAGATGCATATGCAGTATTTCAACAATATTGGTTGAAATTAGCTACTTTGATGGTTCTTTTACGTTCGGTACTAATGGGTGGATGTTAACTGAAGGGCAGCATTAAGTCACTATGCAATTGAATAAATTACAACATGGTTATGCAAATTGTCATGTTAGTTTTCACTCTTGCTCAATTTCACAGTTCTGTTATTTTCTGGATTTGGAAAAAAAAGAATCTGAATTAATTTATTTTCAGACGGCCAACTTGTTTGAGTAAACTGAGCTAAAATTTGGTCACAGAACAATTTTAATGCATAGGTTTAAGTACTACTGTACTTACTGTATGTACACTATTGTGTAAATATTTATGCGCAATATTGTTATTGGATATATGTGCAGATTTTTGGGGGTTCCACCAGGAAAAGGCAGCTGCCCTCTGAACGGCCCTCTGCCCTTTGACCTCATCTACACAGATTACCATGGCCTGCAACAGATGAAGCAGCACTTGGGTCTGTCACTGAAAAAGCACAAGTTAGTACTGTTCTCTTTCTAAGTGTATTGCTTTTAAAATTTCAGAGAAATTTAAGATACATATTTATCTTCACCACGGAACTCATGACTGTCTTCCTTGCTTATTGACAACTGAGCCAGCTACTTTAAATTCATCAGCATCTATTGGAGCTAAAGACTACGGCTCGATACACAGTCATTAGTGAACCAGATGCAGTTGGATGGATCGATAACCATTATTTTTCCGTTGCTTTTCATGTTTTTGTATAGTTCTCCAGACACATTATCATTAAGTATTGCTAATTTTGGTTCACTTCTAGGCTGGCCACAAAATCATTGCATTCTTTGAGAGTAAATTTAATATGTCGAGAAAAATACTATAATTGACTGACATGATGACTGAAAGGCTTATTCTCAAAAGGGTCGCGGGGGTGCTGGAGCCTATCCCAGCTGACTTGGGCAAGAGGCGCGGGACACTTTGAATCGGGGGCCCGCCGATGGCAGACTAAAACTTCTACATGTAATTTCAAACAAGAGTGATGAAAATATCTCACAAAAGTGGGGAGCTAATTTAAGGGGATGGTAAATTTACAGATAAAGGTGTGTAAAGTATAATGTCATTTCCTTTGTGTTGTCTGATTAAAATAAATTAATATATATTTAAAATAATTTGAAGGTTGCTGTCGCTTTTGCAAAATATTGAACAGAGTGGATAATTTACCACGGTTGGAATCAGTATTTCTCATGATTTTATTTGAAAAAAAATTGTAATGTTCAAGTAGACCACTCAACACTCAAGGTCTGAAATTATTACTTAAAAATAGCGATTTATAATCCAAAAAATATGGTGCATGGTATGTAACCAGGGTAAATACCTTTCCAATTCTACAGCTCTTGTAAGAATATGTATATTTAATATATAAACAAGTATTCACTTAATATATCATTGGGAAAGTTATTCAATATCGCAAATACGTAAAAAGCGATCATGTACTGCACCCAGGATGCTAAAGTAGATGTTAAGACCCCCTTCAAAAAATAGACGAGCTTTCAACAACACTTCATAAACACTTGTACTCATCTGAGACACTGTCATATTATTTATATTTTCTTAATTGGTATTTCCTCTCGAGGTTTGACACTCAAAATGGATTCAGGCAGAGGACCGATAATTATTCTTCTATTGGGTTTCGTCAATTGATTTTTGGCTTCCCTTTGCGATCATTTTGTGTTGACTGCTGATCTACCTGGATGTTTTGGCCCATTTAAAATTAAATGAGAAACACAGCAATTTGATTTTAGCACGTTTAAAAATTAAGGGCTTTGAGGTTAAAATATTTTTAAATGTTTTATGAGAAGCTTTATTCAGGTGGCTAATTTAGAGTTCAAAGAAACTACCAATTTTAAATAGGACTTAACCTGTTTATGAGCTGTAAAAAGCAATACATGTACACAATCCCTCTTTTTCAATGAGTGTTGTGTGAGTTGAATTTCCTTAATAAACAGTACCATGTTAACAACCATAAAGGGAGTATGCCAAACTCCTCTGTGGCACATTGAAATTGTTTCAGCATTAAAAGGCTTTCAAATGTATTATTCTTCGTGTTCAAGCAGCTGAAAATAACAGGCAAGGGAGAGAAAAAAATCAGAATGCTGGTTAACTTTCAACTGACCAAAGCAGTTTCTCTTTCCATCTGATTGAGAATCGGTGGCACAAAGAAATATACTTCGGCATTACTGACCTATCCTTCCTTCTTACCTAGGACTGTATATGTCACTGACTATTTGATCAAATTAATGAACTCTTTTAGTGCTATTGCCAATAATCGACGTCCAATCACGTGGGTCTTTTTCGTGTGCGGTCGTTTGGTCGCCGGTCTTTTGGTCGCCGGTCTTTTGGTCGCCGTCTTTTGGTCGCCGGTCTTTTGGTCGCCCGGACCCAAACAACGGGCAACCAAAAGACCGGCGACCAAAAGACCGGCAACAAAACAAGGTAAAACAACACGGTCTACGCATCAATAAAAGCCAACAATGGCCCTGAGCAGTTTCACTGAGCAGACGTGTGAGTGTTTAAGATTTTGTATGTACATGAGTTGTCCCCTTAGGAAGGGATGTCAGTCAGGGTCTTAACAAGTTCTCCAACAAAACACAATAAAAGTACGGGAAATTTGGAGCTTTTCTTTAGCCTAATAATTAATAGGGCATTAAGTATGACTAAATAATAATTCACAGTTTCTATTTAGGGAATTTGAGCAATGATTTAAATGGTTATTATTAATAACCTTCCGGGCTACCAAAAGACCGGCGACCAAACGACCGAGTACCGTCTTTTTAGCATTCTTCTGTAAATTTAAATGAGTATCACTAGTAGATATCCAAACCATTTGAACTTGGACAATCGGACATTTTCTGCCAGGACTCCCAGTTTGAATGGATTGGAAATCTAGCTCCAAACATGCCCGCCAGTGGTACCTCTACTTATGAATTATTCAGATTACGAAAAGCCTCAGTGGGAACTTTTTGTTCCTGGGTACGAAAGAAAATTAAGTTCATGGTGATTTTTTGTGCCTTCAACAGCGGTTCATCATCACGTAGTTCTAATAGTGTTTTTAGAGTTTTTAGAGTGTGCTTAAAGCTACTTTTGGAACCGTTTGATTTTGTAAGTAGACGTACCACTATATTGCCTTTGAAGATTTAGTTAATCATGTGTCCAGGGTAAGGATACTGTGTGATGATGTTATCCAGTGTAGAGCAGATCACTAACATCTTTAATAGAAGTGTTTTCTGTTTCATATTAGCTGCTCTGACAGAGAGCGAGATCAGGCTGCATTTATTTTTAGTCATTCAAATCAACAAGGCAAGTGCATCTTAAAGCAAGCAACTTCTTTGTTCTTATTATAGCTCCTCTTCACATTTTGTCCCAGGTGCCACATCCGTGTGATCGACACTTTTGGCACGGAGCCAGCCTACAACCATGAGGAATATGCCACTATGAATGGCTACAGAACCAACTGGGGCTACTGGAACTTGAACAGCCAACAGTACATGACCATGTTCCGTATGTTGAAATTCTTGTTATTTATGCATCCATCTCCCCACATACAGGAAATGTCTGCTCAAATTGACACAGTGAGAGTTATGAGTTGTCTGTTTACTTCAAACTGAGCTTCGGGGCGCAGAGATTTCAGTGCCCTCACAACAGCTGCTTCTGCACAAAATTGCCAACATGGGCTAGTAGTTCCCTGGCCAAATTCACACTGTCTCATGCACACATCATCTACTACCAAGCCATTCAGGCTGTCTGCATTGCAATTGCAATTATAAATGGCCAAAACCATAAATGTGTCAACATTAATGTTGCAGCGATACCAAAATATAATACAATAGGACCTTTAGTGTCATTGTACATGTACAACAAAGTTAAAGTGACAAACCAGTCAGCGCAAAATCCTTCATGTTATGTAAAACCTATAAAAATACATTACCTCTAAATATTATGTTTGTATCTAAATTAAAAAAACAACAACTAAAATAAATAAGTAGCCACCTGATGGTATAGTCATTCTATAGTGGTTTGTTTACTCGTTTGACTTCGATGCTGGGAGGCGCAGGCTTGATTCCCGCTAGTGGCGACATGATTATGAAAGGGAATGGTCATTTGTCTCTCCGTGTGCCCTAAGGCTGACTGGCGACCATTCCTGCCTTTCGCCTGAGGTCAGCTGATATAGGCTCCAACAACCTCCACAATCTTTACCTTCACCAATTTCGTTTTACGCAGCTGTGTATGATGACAATAAAGGCTTTTGAATTAATTTACGAGGACACGCGGTACGGAAGATGAATGAATGAATAAAATAGATAAACACAAGATGGCACATCTACCACTCGAATCTTTATTGAGTTGGCCCTATGTAATCGGTGTACAGGAGTACTAAAAAAATAACTTTGGGTGCTTTAGTTCTCTGTTGGGGTTGAAGGTTTGATCCCAAGTGGGTCCTCACTGTGTGAAGTTTGCATGTTCTCCCCGGGCTTGTATGGGTTTTCTCCAGGTATTCCGGTTTCCTCTCACATCCCAAAAACATGCATGGTAGACCGATTGGATACTCTAAATTGCCCTGAGGTATGAGTTTCAATGTGAATGGTTGTCCTTTGTGTCCTCGTGTCCTGTGATTGGATGGCCACCAATTCAGGGTGTCTCCCGGCTGATGCCCGGAGTGAGCTGGGATAGGCTCCAGCACCCCTCTAGGAGGATTAGCAGTTTAAGTTGAATAATCATGCTTCATTCTATATATTTTCTGCTCAAAAGCTGTAATGACCACATAACATACACCACACCACATAACCTCAATTGTTTCATTTGTCTTTTGGCAGCCCACACCCCAGACAACTCTTTTATGGGTTTTGTGGCAGAGGAGCTGAATGACACTGCGAGAATTAACATTCAAAAGAACAAAGTCAACAACATGGCTGTTGTCTATGGTAAAGAGGCCAGCATGTGGAAGGTAAAGATCAAATAATAGCGCCGTCTCCCACTCAATAATGTCTCTTTAATCCAAGTAACGGTGCTTCTAGAGGTTTAAATACAGTATGTTACAAATGTAGCAATATTTCAACCAATTCCTCATGAACAGACTATAGTGTTTTAAACATTGTTGGATAATTTTGAAACCGAACAGAAAAGAACTATTAAAATTTGTATTAAATATAAGTGAAGAAATTGCAAAAATAATTGTAGTAAAGCTTTCTTTGACTTTCCTGAACTACCACTTTCCTGCCTTAGTCCTACCATTTGATCACTCATTTAACCCTTTCAGGCACAGTGATCAGTACAGTGGACAGCTGTTAAAAAAACTGTGTAAAACTTTATAGAGCAAGTGAAATAACTATTTCTGAAAAAAACATTTATTTTTATTTAATTTTTAATATCGTTATAAAAATCTAAGGCGCAGTTAGCCGGTTGGCCTCACAGTTCTGGGGTCGAGGGTTCGATCACAGGTCGGTCCTCACTGTGTGTTCTCCCTAGGCCTTTGTGGGTTTTCTCCAGGTACTCTGGTTTCCTCCCACTTCCCAAAATCATGCAGGGTTGAAAACTCAAATTTTCCCCAAGGAGTGAATGTGAGCGTGAATGGTTGTTCGTTTCCTTGTGCCCTGCGATTACGCTGGCCACCAATTCAGGGTGTTCTCCACCTGTTGCCCATAGTTAGCTGGGATAGGCTCCAGCACCCCCCACAACCCTTGTGATGTTAGGTGGTTCAGAAAATGAATGAATATATTATAAAAATGTATAAATTAATAAATGTCAATGAAAGCTGAATTGATTAAATTAAATGAATATAAATATAAATACACGCTGGTCAAAGCCCTAATAATTTGAGAATTTATGCAATTTCCACACTGGAGGAAAAGATTTGAACATTAGAATTTCTTTACTACGATGCACTGTTCCCTAGTATGTTTTATCAAGCATATGAAGCATGTTGTTTGTAATTAAAAAAGTCCAATTATTTCTCAAATTCTTTCGTTCAACCTTAAATTAACATTTTAGAATTTAGAGGGTAGTTTGTCTCATTTCTCAAGCACTTACGTATGTTTTTTCTTACATGTTTGGTGTTTCCATCATCTCAAATTACTACACCGATGACCCTAGCTACATGTAAGTATTATGAACTTATCAACAGTTTTAACACCTTGACGACAACTTTCACAATTAATGACATTCCAGATCAAAGCAGCCTCATGCTTTTTAACCATGAAGAATTAAAAAGTAAAAACATTTTTTTTTAAATCTATGTTAAAAGATGGGAATCTAATCTTTCTTTTTGAAATTTCTGTGTTAATATAGCCAGAAAACACTTCAAAAAATCTGTGGCACTTGAAAGGAGATGATGAAAAATCAAGTGAATTAGTTAATTAACTCTCACAATTTCATTCAGCATCTCCTTAAAAGCTGAAAGAGCTTTAAATCGTATCTCATTCACCGCCATTGACAGTGATAGCTATTAAATCCATTTCAACTGGGGTGGTCCAATCAGATTGGAATGGACATCTATTTCTGTCCAAGGTACCAATGAGGTTTTTTTCTTTTTTAAAAATGTTGTCATAAAGGTGTTATCCCAACATGAACTGTTGGCAGGAACACAAATTCAAAGTGTGTGATATGAACATGCAGCTGTCGACTTGAATAAAAAGAAAATTAGTTGAAAGGGTTTTTTTTCTACCACTCTTAGGTTCTAATTCACAACCCACGTGCTATGTAAAATCATCAGTGTTGAAAAATACAAAACCTTTGTTCCTCCCTTTCATATCTTGAAATGAATTGTGGAGTTAGATTCAGATAAGATTTCTAAATGATTAATGACTTGAAGACACAGCTATAGTAAATGATTCATGACATCACTGGGAATCTGTTTCCAACTTTAATTTGGAATGCGTTTCAGTCATCCTTGTCTAGCTCCTAAGTAGACAATTATGTTGGTCAGCCCACTCGATTCAACTTCAATTTGACTCATATGATCCATCAAAGCTTTTTCTTCCCTACTTCTCTGTTTTGATAAATAGTAATGGTGTATTTTTCACTTATTGCAGCATTGAAGGGAAGCTTTAACAGTCATTGCATGACGAAATAACCAGAAAAAAATCTTTTCATTTAATTCTTTCAGTGTCATCGCCGATGATAAATGTCTAATCACATGGTGTTCAGTCATCCTTCATGTGTGAATTGAAATGACTTTATCACTAGTAGACAGCCAAACCATTTCAACTGGTAGTGCTGCCAGCAAATGAACATTCGCTGCCATCCCTCCCAGTATGGCAACCAATGCAATTTACATCTCTTGCCACCAATGTCAGCCAATGAGTCCAAGGTTGGAGTATATCACTTGATCAACGAATTACCAATTTCGTCATACGCAGCTGGGTATGATGATAATTAGGCTTTTTTTGTCAAGTCAATGATGATGACAAAGCCTATGTCCGATTATTATTATTAAAAAAATCATAATAAAAATATCGGCAACTTTACAGTTTTGCAAAAGTCTCTTTCCGAGCATGATTGTCTCCCACAAAGCAAGCCACTAAAAGCGTGAATGATTTTGCTACGGAACAATTTGTAACTTAACCTCTAATTTCTCACATGCCGTATACCCCAACAGGGCAAGGATACGTTCTTGTCCATCCTCCATCGCCACATGGAGATCCATGGGACAGTGTACTACGACGCTCAGCGTCCCCCAGAGGTTCCCGCCTTTGTGAAGAACCATGGCCTTCTCCGTCAGCATGAGCTCCAGCACCTCCTCAGGCAGGCAAAGGTGGTGACGTTAAACTGCCAACGAATTGAATACATTGTTAATGACTCATGGGCTTATATTTGATCTACTTTCCATTTCTCCGTAAAAGCTCTTCATCGGATTTGGCTTCCCGTATGAGGGGCCCGCCCCATTGGAAGCCATCGCCAATGGCTGTGTCTTCCTGCAACCCAGGTTTAGCCCTCCTCATAGTTCCCTCAATCATGATTTCTTCAGAGGGAAGCCCACCTCCCGGGAAGTATGTACACCTTTTTTTTGCTTTTAACACCTTTTTTTTTCCTTTTTTGAAACACATGGCAGATTAAAAGCCACCGGATTGTGTAGTGTTTCCCTCGCCTGACTTGAGTGCGGGCAAGCGTGGGATCGATTCCCGCTCGGTGGCGGTATGATTGCGAGTGCGAATGGTTGTCTACCTTTTTTTCAGTCCTATGACTGACTGGCGACTAGCTTTGGGGGTCGGCTGTCTGGCGACCAGTCTCGGGTGTAGGTTGCCTTTTGCCCAAAGTCAGCTGGAATAGGCTCCAGAAACTCCTGCAATTCTTGCAAGGATGGACGGTGCGAATGATTAATAAATGTATTACAGATTTTGTGATGCGTTGTACAGACGCTCCCCTACTTACGAACATTCAACTTACGAACAACGGTACATACGAACATGTCTGCAAATTGCGTTTAAGTCCAAAAATGTTCGCAAGTCCAATTTTGTATTTCGCGCCTTTTTCGGAGTAGTACTTCTTTCCGCCGCTAATACCGACGCCTGGCGCTGTGAGAGCTCAGCTCACCCAGCATCTACCTTCTTCTTCGTTGCAATGCAGAAGTGCGTGAATGTATCTCCAGTGTGCAAAGAACCTTTTTCATTTGTATCATTAAATATCTCATGCATCCAATATTGCATATGGTTGGTAAAAAGCTAAAGGCTTCTATTGAGGGAGTTGCAAGGAAGAAGCAAGCCATTTCATTTGAAACGAGTGGCAATAATAACGAAGCTTGATGCGCGTGAGAGTGGTGAGCGTTTCACGGGCATTGAATCGTTCGACCGTCAGTACCATTTATAAACAGAAAGATCGAGCAGCAGGACCCAAATATTGAACGTTGCACAAAGTTTGCAAATCAATTGAATGATGCCATACAGTGCTACCGCATCATTTATGATGAAAAAAAGAAGAAAACTGCAATCGTCATTAGGTCGCTTCTTTTGGCCAGTTTCTAATACATAAATCTCTCTCTCTCTCTCTACAGTACTGTACATATTCTCTCCATTTTATTATTTTTTTTTTTTCAGTACAAACCAATGCGTGTTACTTATACAAGCCTTAAACATACAAATGCACTTATATAAACCTTCAATATACTTATATCGGCCTTAAACATAAATTATAATACAAAATATAGCACTGAATCAACTTACAAACAAATTCAACTTATGAACAATCGCTCGGAACCAATTGCGTTCGTTAAGGCTTTTTTTCTTAAAAAATGACATAGTATTGTAAGGCTTTTTTCTTAAAAAACAACATAGTATAGGCTTTTTTCTTTAAAGACGACATAGTATAGTAAGGCTTATTTTCTTTAAAAACGACACAGTATAGTAAGGCTTTTTTGTCTTTAAAAACGACATAGTATAGTAAGGCTTTTTATTTACAAAAAAGACCATGTATAGTAAGGCTTTTTTCTTAAAAAATGACCATGTATAGTAAGGCTTTTTTGTTTAAAAAAGACCATGTATAGTAAGGCTTTTTTTCCTAAAAAACGACATAGTATAGTATGGCTTTTTTCCCCTAAAAAAACGACAGTATAGCATGGCTTTTTTTCTTGAAAAACGACATAGTAGAGGAAGGCTTTTTCCCTAAAAAACGACATGGTATATTATGGCTTTTCCCCCTAAAAAATGACCTAGTATAGTATGGCTTTTTTCCTTTAAAAAACGACATAGTATCGTATGGCTTTTTTTCTTAAAAAACGACATAGTATAGTAAGGCTTTTTTTCTTAAAAAACGACATAGTATAGTATGGCTTTCCCCCCCTAAAAAACGACATAGTATAGCATGGCTTTTTTTCTTGAAAAACGACATAGTAGAGGAAGGCTTTCCCCCCTAAAAAACGACATAGTATAGTATGGCTTTTTTCCTTTAAAAAACGACATAGTATAGTAAGGCTTTTTTTCCTAAAAAACGACATAGTATAGCATGGCTTTTTTTCTTGAAAAACGACATAGTAGAGGAAGCCTTTTTTTCTTAAAAAACGATATTGTATAGTAAGGCTTCTTTTTTTTAAAAACGACATAGTATAGTAAGGCTTCTTTTTTTTAAAAACGACATAGTATAGTAAGGCTTTTTTTCTTTAAAAAATGACAGCAAGTAAGGCTAAGAGAGTCGGAGAATAAATCTGACTTCTGATTCTTCACCTTCTAGTTGTTGCTGTGGTCCACTGGCAAAATCATTGGGTCAGAACATGAGGCGGGAATCAGGAGTGAGTTCAATTCCACTCGTTGCAATTCTCAAATTGTTTATTGAGGTAATGAAAAGGATAAATACAACTTCCAACTTTACTGTGGTGCAGTGGCAAAGACATTGGGTCAGAACTTCAGGTGGACTCAAGTTCAAATCAGAAGTGAGTTTGATTCCACTCTTTGCAATTCTCAAATTGTTTATTGAGGTAATGAAAAGGATAAATATAACTTCCAATCACTTCATTTCAGAAGACACTGTGGTCCAGTGGCAAGAACAATGGGTTGAAATTAAAGTTGGACACAAGTTCAAATCTGGAGTGAGTTCAAGTCCACTCTTTGCAAATCTCAAATTGTTTATTGAGGTGATGAAAATGATAAATATAACTTCCAATCATCTCATTTCAGAAGTCACTGTGGTCCAGTGGCAAAGACAATGGGTCAGACAGACCTCAAGTTACTGGATGTGACTGCCATGTGGGAAATGGGGTTCGAATCCTGCTCTCGTTTGACTAATCACTACACTAGTAGTTCAGTAAATGGGTAATCCTTTTTTTCATTCAAATAAAGACTTAGTCATTTTTTTCAGCAAAACAATATTTCCGGTCAGCCTTCGGCTGACCGGAAGACAGTTGGGAGGGGGGGGTTCCTGGTGGTGTTCGACAGTCAGCCTTCGGCTGACTGCCGACACCATACAGTTGTTGACTGGTGACACCGGGACGTGAACCCTCGACACCCATGTCGCAGGCAGGTGACTGACCCACTACACCACGAGGCGGCCCGCCTATACATGATTGGAAGTTATATTTATCCATTTCATTACCTAAATAAACAATTTGAGAATTGCAAAGAGTGGAATTGAACTCATTCCTGATTTGAACTTGAGTCCACCTGAAGTTCTGACCCATTGTCTTTGCCACTGGACCACAGTGACTTCTGAAATGATGTGATTGGAAGTTATATCTATCCTTTTCATTACCTCAATAAACAATTAGAGAATTGCAAAGAGTGGAATTGAACTCATTCCTGATTTGAACTTGATTCCACCTGAAGTTCTGACCCATTGTCTTTGCCACTGGACCACAGTGACTTCTGAAGTGATGTGATTGGAAGTTATATCTATCCTTTTCATTACCTCAATAAACAATTTGAGAATTGCAAAGAGTGGAACTGAACTCATTCCTGATTTGAACTTGAGTCCACCTGAAGTTCTGACCCATTGTCTTTTCCACTGGACCACAGTGACTTCTGAAATGATGTGATTGGAAGTTATATCTATCCTTTTCATTACCTCAATAAACAATTAGAGAATTGCAAAGAGTGGAATTGAACTCACTCCTGATTTGAACTTGAGTCCACCTAAAGTTCTGACCCATTGTCTTTGCCACTGGACCACAGTGACTTGTGAAATGATGTGATTGGAAGTTATATCTATCCTTTTCATTACCTCAATAAACAATTTGAGAATTGCAAAGAGTGGAATTGAACTCATTCCTGATTTGAACTTGAGTCCACCTGAACTTCTAACCCATTGTCTTTGCCACTGGACCACAGTGACTTCTGAAATGATGTGATTGGAAGTTATATCTATCCTTTTCATTACCTCAATAAACAATTTGAGAATTGCAAAGAGTGGAATTGAACTCGAGTCCACCTGAAGTTCTGACCCATTGTCTTTGCCACTGGACCACAGTGACTTCTGAAATGATGTGATTGGAAGTTATATCTATCCTTTTCATTACCTCAATAAACAATTTGAGAATTGCAAAGAGTGGAATTGAACTCATTCCTGATTTGAACTTGAGTCCACCTGAACTTCTAACCCATTGTCTTTGCCACTGGACCACAGTGACTTCTGAAATGATGTGATTGGAAGTTATATCTATCCTTTTCATTACCTCAATAAACAATTTGAGAATTGCAAAGAGTGGAATTGAACTCGAGTCCACCTGAAGTTCTGACCCATTGTCTTTGCCACTGGACCACAGTGACTTCTGAAATGATGTGATTGGAAGTTATATCTATCCTTTTCATTACCTCAATAAACAATTTGAGCATTGCAAAGAGTGGAATTGAACTCATTCCTGATTTGAACTTGAGTCCACCTGAAGTTCTGACCCATTGTCTTTGCCACTGGACCACAGTGACTTCTGAAATGATGTGATTGGAAGTTATATCTATCCTTTTCATTACCTCAGTAAACAATTAGAGAGTTGCAAAGAGTGGAATTGAACTCACTCCTGATTTGAACTTGAGTCCACCTAAAGTTCTGACCCATTGTCTTTGCCACTGGACCACAGTGACTTCTGAAATGATGTGATTGGAAGTTATATCTATCCTTTTCATTACCTCAATAAACAATTTGAGAATTGCAAAGAGTGGAATTGAACTCGAGTCCACCTGAAGTTCTGACCCATTGTCTTTGCCACTGGACCACAGTGACTTCTGAAATGATGTGATTGGAAATTATATCTATCCTTTTCATTACCTCAATAAACAATTTTAGAATTAGAAAGAGTGGAATTGAACTCATTCCTGATTTGAACTTGAGTCCACCTGAAGTTCTGACCCATTGTCTTTGCCACTGGACCACAGTGACTTCTGAAATGATGTGATTGGAAGTTATATCTATCCTTTTCATTACCTCAATAAACAATTAGAGAATTGCAAAGAGTGGAATTGAACTCACTCCTGATTTGAACTTGAGTCCACCTGAAGTTCTGACCCATTGTCTTTGCCACTGGACCACAGTGACTTCTGAAATGATGTGATTGGAAGTTATATCTATCCTTTTCATTACCTCAATAAACAATTTGAGAATTGCAAAGATTGGAATTGAACTCATTCCTGATTTGAACTTGAGTCCACCTGAAGTTCTGACCCATTGTCTTTACCACTGGACCACAGTGACTTCTGAAATTATGTGATTGGAAGTTATATCTATCCTTTTCATTACCTCAATAAACAATTTGAGAATTGCGAAGAGTGGAATTGAACTCGAGTCCACCTGAAGTTCTGACCCATTGTCTTTGCCACTGGACCACAGTGACTTCTGAAATGATGTGATTGGAAGTTATATCTATCCTTTTCATTACCTCAATAAACAATTTGAGAATTGCAAAGAGTGGAATTGAACTCATTCCTGATTTGAACTTGAGTCCACCTGAAGTTCTGACCCATTGTCTTTGCCACTGGACCACAGTGACTTCTGAAATGATGTGATTGGAAGTTATATCTATCCTTTTCATTACCTCAATAAACAATTAGAGAATTGCAAAGAGTGGGATTGAACTCACTCCTGATTTGAACTTGAGTCCACCTAAAGTTCTGACCCATTGTCTTTGCCACTGGACCACAGTGACTTCTGAAATCATGTTATTGGAAGTTATATCTATCCTTTTCATTACCTCAATAAACAATTTGAGAATTGCAGAGTGGAATTGAACTCATTCCTGATTTGAACTTGAGTCCACCTGAAAATCTGACCCATTGTCTTTGCCACTGGACCACAGTGACTTCTGAAATGATGTGATTGGAAGTTATATCTATCCTTTTCATTACCTCAATAAACAATTTGAGAATTGCAAAGAGTGGAACTGAACTCATTCCTGATTTGAACTTGAGTCCACCTGAAGTTCTGACCCATTGTCTTTTCCACTGGACCACAGTGACTTCTGAAATGATGTGATTGGAAGTTATATCTATCCTTTTCATTACCTCAATAAACAATTTGAGAATTGCAAAGAGTGGAATTGAACTCGAGTCCACCTGAAGTTCTGACCCATTGTCTTTGCCACTGGACCACAGTGACTTCTGAAATGATGTGGTTGGAATTTATATCTATCCTTTTCATTACCTCAATAAACAATTTGAGAATTGCAAAGAGTGGAATTGAACTCAAGTCCACCTGAAGTTCTGACCCATTGTCTTTGCCACTGGACCACAGTGACTTCTGAAAGTTTCAGTTTCTAATACATAAATCTCTCTCTCTCTGTCTACAGTACTGTACATATTCTCTCCATTTTATTAAATGTTTTTTTTTCAGTACAAACCAATGCGTGTTACTTATACAAGCCTTAAACATACAAATGCACTTATATAAACCTTCAATATACTTATATCAGCCTTAAACATAAATTTTAATACAAAATATAGCACTGAATCAACTTACAAACAAATTCAACTTATGAACAATCGCTCGGAACCAATTGCGTTCGTAAGTAGGGGAGCGTCTGTATAGTAATTTATTCTGACTTCAGCAGAAATTAAATGAACATGTATTTTCATTTTCATTACTTATTCATTTTAAAAAGGCTATTGATTTTGTGCATCTTTTTAGGTGTCTTCTCAGCATCCCTACGCTGAGCAGTATATCGGCAGGCCACATGTCATAACAGTTGATTTTAACAACTCAGAAGAGTTCGATGCAGCCGTCCGGGACATCATGAAGCTCAACGTATGTTTGAAACAAAGCTTTTTCTCATTTTATACACTTCTGCGCTCAAGTTATTATTTTTCTAGGGCAGAGATGTCTTTATTAGTAAGTATCATAGTTATGGTTTTCTTCAGAGTACCATTATTTTGGCCAACCAATATAAATATTTTAGTAATTGGCTATCATTGAAGGCACTAGACATCTAATCAACTTTGATTAAGACTGAAAATGGATTCTAGCTCTGTCACTTAAGGTGCAAATGAATTGACAACTATTTCAATTGGTGATTAATTACTTAGAGATGGCCCTGACCTCTATTTCTTTTGTAATTATTTATGTATTTTTTAAAAGTGGGATACATATTCTCTTTTTTGTGGATTTAATGTTGATATAGATGATAGAAATGTGTAAATATTCAGTTTTATTTATTTAGTCATTTTTCATTGGTTATTTATGTACATTCTACTCTAAAAAAGGGGAAACATTTACTTCAGAATTTTTGACACAAAACAAAACAAACAAAAGCAAACATTATTAAAATCATTTTTAAAAAATGAATTTAACTAAAAATAGGAAGTCATTGCACACTATTTACGTTTGCACGCCACTCAAAATGTTCTGGTGTATACTTAATTCTTGCCGGCGAAAATGAACTTGGAATAGATATACCGATAAACAAGGCTTGAGCTTTCTAGATTGTATAAATTATACAATCCTCTTATACAGAGGGAGTTGTGAGTCAATTCATTAAATGACTCTTTAAAGTGAACGGAGCCTAAAAATCCAGCTCCCTTCAAAGACCCATAAATATCTATAAGGCATAGCATTTTTCTCAAGATTTCATTTCATTGAATTAAATTCCCAAAATGCAGATGCAAGGCAAACTTGTTGAAATACTTGATCGTAAACTTTCAACATGACCTCTATGAGCATCCTGCAGAAAAAAGGTTACCTGCGTAATTGCTTCCCAGCTCCATCAGCTAATTGCTGTGGCTAAACCCTTTGAGAGAACATAACAACTGGTCGAAGGTCTGGACAACCAAATAACAACACCAGACTTCATTAAAACAACTCTGTTAAATCTAATTATCTGGAAGCTCCTTCCTGTAAACCACCCCCAATAAATCAAGTCACTGTGCTATTAGTATTTATGTGCCAAGTCTTGGTGACTTTCCACGATAACCTGTTTGGTATATAAAATGCAGTCTTTGGTAACATTAACTGCACTATGATGATTAACTCACTGGTTGCCATTGACGGAGATAGACCAATCCGTGATTTGATCGCTACCAGGTTTGACGTCTATCGCTGTCAAGTGCAGTGAAAAATAATCACTCAATGCATCTATTTAAACTTCCATTGCAGTTTAAATAGATGTAACATCTATATCTGCCAGTAGGAGTCAGAGCATTGAATATACACTATTTTTTGTACAATATAAGTCAAATTCAGCATATTTAGCAAGAAAAAAAATAATCCAAAATATAAAAAGGCACTCAACTATAAGCCATAGATTTAAAAATTAGGGGAAAATGTAGGTGTTTATGGCCTGAAAATTGTGGTAATTTGTGAAATTATGCTTCATAAACTGCACTAAGTGCAATGATTAGAGTAAAGAACATCCATCCTGACATACATAGCACGTCGGCCTCACAGCTCTGGGGTCCTGGGTTCAAATTCAGGTCCACCTATGTGGAGTTTGCATGTTCTACCCGGGCGTGGGTTTCCTCCGGGTACTCCGATTTCCTCCCACATTCCAAAAACATGTATGGTAGGCTAATTGGGCACTCTAAAGTGCCCCTAGGTATGGGTGTGAGTGTGCATGGTTGTCTGTTTTCTTGTGCCCTGCGATCGGCTGGTCACCGATTCAGGGTGTCCCCCGCCTCTGGCCCGGAGTCAGCTGGGATAGGCTCCAGCACCCCCCGCGACCCTAATGAGGATAAAGCGGTTCAAAAAATGAATGAATATCATCAAAAGCCATAAAATGATTGACAGACACCGGCAGTGTAGCTAATAACCACTCTAAATGGACCCAGGCCCCTGTCACTATAATGTATGTTTTCGACATATTGATGAAGTTGTCACCAAAAATAATGAAATCAATTTTCAAACTTGTCTCTCTGTGATGTATTAGGTCATTGATTCCAATATGAAGCGTATGGAACGATATAAGCCTTCCACAATTACGTTAATGAATATGTCAGTGTTGATTAACTATATCCTGCGCAGTGGCAGTAATTAAACTGGCTTGGTTCTGGAGAAAAATAACACGCTCCTGCTCCACTGTTCTTTCAGCTGTGCTTCACATCTATATTTTCAGGTGGAGCCTTTTTTGCCATATGAATACACGTGTGAAGGCATGTTAGAGAGAATCCATGCCTATATTCAAAACCAGGTGGGTCTCCAACAATAGAATTGTGTAAAATGCTACTTCAAAAAAGTTGTTTTTTTGTTAAACAAACTACTTTGTTCTTATTAAGTAAAAAGAAATCTGTCAGTGGAACATTAATTCATCCATTCATCTTTCATACTGCTCATCCTCCCATGGCTCACGGGGAAAGCTGGAGCCCACCCCAGCTAATTACGGGCAAGAGGCGGGGGACATCCTGAATTGGTTTGCCAGCCAATCGCAGGGCACAATGAAACAGACAACCACTCATGCTCACAATTACATCGCCAACGAATGGGAATTGAACCCAGACTGTCCACACCATAGTCAGGTGGAACAACCAATGCATCATTGGGTGGCCTTAGTGGAACATTTTTGTTTTCATAAATTTTCTCAACCGCTTTATCCTCACGGGGGGGGCTTGCTGGAGCCTATCCCAGCTGACTTCAGGCATGAGGCATGGGACACCCTGAATTGGGCGCCAGCCAATTGCAGGGCATGAGGAGACGGACAACAATTCATGCTCACACTCATAACTAGGGGCAATTTAGAGTGTCCAACCAGCCTACCAAGCATGTTTTTGGAATGTGGGCGGAAACGGGAGTACCCGGAGAATACCCACACAGAACATGCAAACTCCACACAGGTGGACCAACCTGGATTTGAACCCAGGACCCCAGAACTGTTAGATCACCCGCTAACCACTCTTCCACTCGGGCCACTCAGTGGAACTATTGGCTTAAAATAAACCTTTACCTTCCCAAAACATATTTTTTAAATGTATATATCTTATGTTAAATGTAGTGACACATTGTTTTAACTACAAACTAAACACACATCCGTGCAGTTTTTTGTGGCTTATAATTTTATATATGAGATAACATTGTCTATTGAAAAAAAATCCCATTGAATGGCCAGGTATTAAAGTCCCACTTTCACAGCTTTTAACGCGTCAATTAAATGATAGAATCCTGTGAAAGAGTATTCAAAAAAAATTAAAAATCAAGACTCACACAGATTGAAATTTTACAAAAAAATATATGAATGTAGTTTGTTGCCATCAGCTTTCTTAAAAAAATAATAGAGTCAAAATATTTTTTTGTGTATGTTACAAAGAAAATAAGTGGCAGGGTGCCTTTCAATTATATATATTAATGTCTTGGACTATACTAAGAGTTGTTCCTCATAATTTTAGTTACTATATCCGGCTATATTATAATATGTGCATTGTGTATATATGCTAGATTTTGGTTTTCCTTAAAGCCATAGAAAAATGGATAGATGGATGGAAGAAAAGGGATATAATTATTTTTGTTAGTGTGCTTAAGGTCATGAATTTGCGTAGAAAAGGCAGATTCATCATACAAATCCACAAACATCTATGTTGGTTTAAATAAAAATGTCTGCCTCATTTTGCTTAAAAGACGGGAGAGGAGATGTAGGGGAATTGGAAGACTAGTTATTGCATGAGGACGCTGCAGGCACTTTAATAAATGCCTCCAGAGGCCAGAGGGACATGTCAGAAAAATGTTATTACCTGAGTCTTATGAATAGCTCTAGCTAGAGGGAGGGAATCTAATCCAGGCTGTCGCAGGAGCCTAATTCTGATTTCAATTCTCATTTGTTGTTGGGTAGAATAACTGCAGTCACATTATTACTTTGGAATGTTGACAAGTGCTTGTTAGATGTGTCAAGCAGCTTTTGGATTCTCATTTTTTTTTTATTTCTCCTATCTATATGGGGTCATTTTCCTCAGATCAATCTGCCGTTGGTCATCACTCACTTGTGGAATTTCTCCTCACTGTCATGTGTCTTCATTACAAAAAAAAGAGGATGGCTCACCGATATTTGTTTTGCAGGACTTTTGTTCTCCTGAAGCTCCATTTCCTCCAGTAAACTCGTCAAAGGTCTGGCAGGGCAGCCCACTCGCTCCTTTCATGCTTCTGCCCAACTCCAGCATCCTAACTTGGGCCTCTAACATCACCTCCTACACGTCCTGGCCCCCCCTCAGCGCCCTGCAGCTCTTGGCTTCGCTGCAGGGCGAGTCATGTGTGAAGGCCTGCCAAGATGTGGGGTTGATCTGCGAGCCTGCCTTGTATCGTTTCATCAACATTAAAGAAGCCTTCAATGCGTAAGGTTTTTCTTTTTCTTTCTTTTCACAAATGGCCAAAATGGAAAGACTGGCAGATAGCTTACGTAACTGAAGTAAAGTGTACTACTATGGCGTTAAATTGCTGCCATAATACCCAAAACGTAAATTCGGACAAATGCTGATTGGGGGCTTACTGTCCAATATGAACACCAGGTGCTATATTTTATATACTATTATATTCTGTTATATTTGTTTTATATATATATATATATATATATATATATATATATATATATATATATATATATAAATGTATATATATATAAATATATATATATATATATATATGTGTGTATGTATGTATGTATATGTATGTATGTATATATATATGTATGTGTGTATGTATATATATGTATGTGTGTATGTATGTGTGTATGTATATATATGTATGTGTGTATGTATGTGTGTATATGTATGTGTGTATGTGTATATATGTATGTATATGTATGTATATATATGTATATATACGTGTGTGTGTATATATATGGCGGCTTGAGTGGTTTTCGTGTCGGCCTCACAGCTCTTGGGTCCTGGGTTCAAATCCAGATCGATCCACCTGTGTAGAGTTTGCTTGTTCTCCCTGTGCCTGCATGGGTTTTCTCTGGGTACTCCAGTTTCCTCCCACAGTCCAAAAACATGCATTGTAGAATCATGATGAGAGTGTGAATGGTTGTCGGTCTCCTCGTGCCTTGCGATCGGCTGACCACATTATATACTTGGAAAAACGGACAAATGTTGATGACTGTTACTTTTATTCATTCATTTTTCTTACCGCTTATCCTCACAAGGTCCGCAAATGTGCTGGAGCCTACCCCAGCCAATCTTCTGCACCAGGTGGGGGACACCCTAATTTGGTGGCCAGGCAATCGCAGGGCACAAGGAGACATACAACCATTCATTCTCACATCCATACCTAGGGACAATTTTAGAGTGTCCAACCAGCCTACCTTGCACAATTTTGGGATGTGGGAAGAAACCGGAGTACCCGGAGAAAATCCACGCAACCCTGGGGAGAACATCCAAACTTCACAAAGCAAGGTCCAAACTTGGGATAGAACCCTTGTTCTCAGAGCCATGAGACGGATGCACTAAACACTTTTCCACCACTCTCGTTTTATTCAAATACGTTAATGTCATGTTTTAATTTATTTGCTAAAATGGTAACCACAAAAAGTATACGCAATCAGATGCATGATAAAGTGTTGTCTTTTGCAGTATATTTGTTCTGTATCTTGTCATACCGAAATGTTCATGCTTAGCATATTGGGTCTTCCTCCTTTGTCTTTGTCTCCAAGGCTGGACTTCCAATGCGCAGGGCTGGAGTCAGAGATGAATCATCTCTTCCCCGCCTTCTCAGCAGAACATGCAGAATGTCGCCTGCAGCAGGACCCTCTGCTGTTCAGCTGTGCAGGTGCCAGCATCAAATACCAGCGCCTTTGCCCCTGTCGAGACTTTCGAGATGGCCAGGTGGCCCTATGCAGCGATTGCTTGTGACCGGAGAATCCCCAGGAGATTTTGTCTGACTAAGTAGCTTGCAGTCAAACCTTTTGACAGGAGCCAATGTGGAAAATAATTTACAGTGTGGCTATCAAAGTAGGTGAGGGGAAAAAGTCAATAACTCAGGGACTTGCATGATTCTACTTTGTATCTGGTAGGCTGTGAGTTTTAGTCAAAAAGTTTAGATGGAAGCTTTGGGACCAGTTGAAAGTTATTGATTGAAGATGCCAAATATCGGATTGCTCAAGTAACAAACACATGACAGTGCACTCAAAGAGGGAGATCATGCTTGAAAATATTCAATATGTGTGTCTTGATATTATGTGAATCCTTTCAGTGATCATAGTGAACATTTGTATCAGATACACACAAAGCCATTTACACCAAGTTGAGATGTAGTATTTTCCATGTCCCATATTTGTACATATAATTGTTTAATAAAAATTGAGGGAACTAACATCATTTGTTATCTTCAATATATTTGTAATTCATTTCCATTGACACTGATAGGCAACAAATCCAGTTAAAGGCGGATGGCTGACATTGCGTAATCATGTTTCAGTGGCATTAATGGCACTAGATGATGAGCGATCACTGCTAGCCCTCCCAGTCAAAATGGATTGGACATCGAGCACTGTCAGGGGCAGCCAATGAGTTAAACTTTCAGTCTACTATAATGAACAGCTATTTAACTGTTGTTTTTTTCTGGGGGTAAGTGATGGAATGATTGCTTCCAAAGTGCATTGTGAATCTATTACTGCTAATGGCAGCCAAATGTTTAAACTGAGCAGTGGTGGATTGTCAGGGCCTGCAAGGCCTTCTCTGCTGGCCTAAAAAATATCTCAATCACAGACTGATGTTAATTATATTTTGTCCATGAATACCTATTAAATAATTCTAAATTATCTGTCAGATTATTTTCATTGCTTTCCCTTGGTTGCGTTGCTTCCAGATGTGTGTTTGCATATTTAAGCATTTAACCAGGGTCAGAAATCTACCTGCAGGCCTTCAAAATCAGTTCTGCAGACCCTACAGCACATGTCTCAAACCGATTCCACCGAGGGCCGCAGTGGGTCCTGGTCTTTGTTCCAACCGATCCAGTGCCGACATTTTAACCAATCAGGTGTCTTCTAAAATAAGTAGCACCTGACTTTAATTTACTGATTACACTTGCAAAAGGTATCCTCTTGTTGAGTTGGAATGAAAACCTGCACCCACTGCGCCCCTTTGAGGACCGGTTTGACACCCCTGCCCTACAGCATAAAATAAACGTGGGTAAAACTGTTGCTTTAACCAATCAGATTACGAGTTGGCGACACCAACACCTTCTCATAGGCGTAGGGATACATCATCGCTTTCACAAGCTATGATTGCCTAGTGATAGAGTGGACTAGCCAGAGCTAACAAACTGTATCTGTAGCGAGCTGCACAAGCAAATATACTGTTGTGTTGATTTAATAGCGCTTTTGTCAACCCACAATGGCTGAAGAAAGGGAAGATGCAGATGTCCTGTCAAACCCATTTTCAAGACGGACTTTTTTTTAATATGAATGAGGTCAGAGTTCAAATGGCCAACCTTCAAAATGGCGAATGAGCCAGGAGGCAGTTCGGGAGTGGATTGCAGAGCAGATCAGAAGTGATGATTAAACGAAGAAAGACCTGATAAAGCTCTCACAGGACAATGCAGTGCATTTGGTACGTTGTCGTTTGGGGATTTTGAAGCCCCGGTTCTCATTTTAAGAGTGCTTTTTGACATGAGCCTGCTTCGATCGCGTGCTGTAACCCCACGTGGATGGAGACAGAAAAATGTTTGGCAACAAATTTACTACATTGTGTTACCTATAGCTCTTTATGTTTAAAAAGAAATCATTTCCTTCCATCAGTGGAGGTGTAAGAAATAAAAAGTACACTTATAGACTATACTTTTGCCCTGAGCTTGTTTTCCCTCCACTTAAAGGAAGACCCCAGGGCTTGGACCTTTTCATTTTTAGTTTTAAATGTGTTTTGGACAAAACCTAAGTGAGACATTCATTCAACAATAGCGCAGGGGTCAGAGTGATAAAAATGAACTTAGTCCGGTAAATTGCTCAATGACTTACCTCGTTGGCATGCTAATCGCCCGTCTGCATGGAAAAGGCTGTTTGAAAGAACGAGATACTGCGCATGTGCTTAATTTACGCAGCTGCGTCGACAATAGGCGTAACCACGCCCATATTGTGCCGCCATATTGAATGTGGAAAAGATGGTGGTTTGCTTACCGCGCTCCACGAGGTGGTTTGTCCACCCAACTCAATGTCCATGTTTTGAAGATTTGTGGTCTTGATGCTATAAAACATTATGTTTTAGTACACTAATATTACCATATATTGAATAACATTTTTACTTAGTATTTTACATCAACTCACTTTTATCCCAGGCCATCTGACTCCATTAAAAATTTAACATTTGAAACTCAAAGAATGGTTCATTGTATTGAATACAATAACTCAGTGGTGGATTGTGAAGAGAAATATTTCTTATAATCACATGTATTCTTTCATTGCTTTAAAAATAATGTGTATCTATATGTATGTTCTTAGCTATCTTTTGGTTTGGAGACAGACCGTATGTGCACTAACCACTCGGCTGCTGGGCCACCCTAATAAACCATTAATGAAAAAAAAATCAACATTTTTCCATGAAAGGGTTAAGATGCACTCCATTTGTCATTTGGTTATATTTTTTTGCTTTGATTTGGGAGTGCACACAGGAGATAATGGTCTGTAATTCATTGCCCCTTCTTCCCTACATATTTTTCTGTAAGTCTTAATACGTTTCCTCACAATTTTTTTCTGTCTGTTGAGACAAGGTGACGGAAAGGGGTTGACGAGTCTCTGAGGTTTGCTGAAAAAACGATGGTACAGCCCCATCCTCTTCCCCCGCGTATTGTTATCAAGGTCTGGCATGTTCTCTCAAGGCTTTCTACAGCTGAATTGGGAATACCATGATGGTTTGGAGCATGATTGTTGCCATGGAAAACTTAAATAAAGCTCCCCTGCCAGGCTAGCTTGAGAGAGAGACTCAGCACATCTAACCGGCATGTATTAGGTCAGCAGTGGGGGGTCAGAATGGAGCATCTATAGTGTTAGCTGTTTCTTACTGTCTCTCTCACACACAAACACATACGAAAAACTAAATAGAATCTATTTGTTTAATAGATGGCTTGACTTTCAAAACACCATAGGTTTTATACTGTCAAAATACATTTTCCTATGATGAAGTATAATTATACGTACATTTGTTCCATGCTGTTTTGCTGGGCGACCCGGTGAACGAGTGGTAAGCACGTTGGCCTCACAATTGTGGGGTCCTGGTTTCGAATCCATGTTGGTCCACCTGTGCAGTGTTTGCATGTTTTCACTGCGTGGGTTTTCTCTGGGTCATCCGGTTTCCTCTCACATTCCATCTGCCACAACCATTGAGAGAATAAAGCGGTCAGGTCAGGTCAGTATTTTTTTCAAAAAGTTCAAAACTGGGTAGGGTGGCCCAGTGATGGAGTGGTTAGCACGTTGGCCCCACAGTTTTATTGTCTTGGGTTTGAGTTAGTAGTTAGCTGGGATAGGCACCAGCACCCCCAACCTTTGTGAGGATAAGTGGTACAAAAAAATGAATGAATGGATGGTATTTCATGTTGTCTTGCAAGGAAATGCGGACGTTCTTCTGTCCAATAGAAAAAAATATATAGCTGCTGTGGAGGCACTCAGCTCAGACTGTTTTACAGTTTATTTTATTTTCACGACAATACTGTGATGGACCCTCTCACTATGGGAGAATTTTGTAAAACAGCCTTGTGACTGAAGATGATGAAATGACTTCCATACTGTAATTTGAATTTGACGTAAAACCGTTAACTAATGGAACACCCATGAGTTTTGTCAAAACTAATTATATACTGACTTAGTTGTGTTTAATTCCTTTTAAGAATGTTAAGGTTGATTTTTTTAATTCACAGCAAAATGCCACAGCAATTTAATTTGGCGGGTTTAAAAATTACATCTCGTCTCGTAACCAAGAATACGTTATGCGAGGATAAGCGGATCAGAAAATGAATGAAGCAGAAGCTTTGACATTTCATAGATTAAATTGTTGATTGGCTAATAAGCAGATGTTTTCTTTCTGAAATCTTGGCATTTTTAGCATTTGTTTAAAGGTTAATCTCATCAGTCTACAAAAATTAATCTCAGATTTTTTTTTCCTCATCTCAGCCAGGCCGTTTTTTTTTGTTTACGTTAGGTGTAATCACATTTGTGTTTTTAATCATTAAGTCTATAGAGTAGATTGTTATACTTGTGCACCTCGTGGGGATTGTAGATTTATTTGTATATTATAGTTTATTTAGCCATAGTCTCTAATTGGTTGTATTGGCTGTGGACAGTGTTCAGGCAATTACTGTTTTTCTTTTCTCCTTTTTGTATATTCATGTTCGCAACTTCTAAGCATATGTTGTGAAAAAAATGAAAAAACAAAAATAAAACATGAACCCTTTCATGTGCGAATTATATTTTGCTTAGGTTTTTTTTAACCTTACAGGGCACTCATTTAACTCATTATCTGCTATTGACGGCACTAGACGTCCAATCCATTTTGACTGGGAGGGGTAAATGAACAAACATTTGCTCCTTCAAGCCAAAATGGACTGGATGCCAATATTCCTGTCAATAGCACTGAAAGATGAACATTTACTGTCAGGCTTTCCAGTTTAAATTAACTGAATGTCTATCACCATCAATATCCTCTGAGTTATAAACAATGAAAAAAAAAATCAAAGTTATGTTTCTTTTGTGCTGTACACCAGTGTGTATTTCTGTTTTTATATATTTTGATTTAATTGATATTTTTTTTATTTAAACTATCAATCTATGTTTAATTTCCATTTGTGGAAAAATACATTAAAGATGAATAAAGAAAATAAAATTATGACAGATATATATATATATATATATCTATATATATCTATATATATCTATATATATCTATATATATCTATATATATCTATATATATCTATATATATATCTATATATATATAGATATATATATATATATATATATATATATATATATATATATATCTGTCATAATTTTATTTTATTTATCTTTTTAGTCAAGACTTTCCAATAATGACAAAGTAAAGTGTGGCCACTTCATGGTGTAGAGGTTCGTTCACCTGACTGCCGCATGGGTAAGCAGGGTTCGAATCTCGGTGGACGATGAACCATTTTGCCATTAAAAAAGACTAAGTCATTCAGTCTTTCCTTAAATAAAAGCACCAAATGACCATGTATAGGCGGGCCGCCTCATGGTGTAGTGGGTAAGTCACCTGCCTGCCATGTGGGAGGCGAGGGTTCACATCCCAGTGTCGCCAGTCAACGACTGTATGGTGTCGACAGTCAGCCGAAGGCTGACTGGCGAACACCCTCACCCCAACTGTCGAAAGGAATATTTAAAAAATATTTCACTATTTTTTGGTTGTAAGCAGATGTCTTAATGTAGTTGAGAAGTTATTTATTTTTTAGTAGATATCTGTGATATTTATTCACTTCAATAAAGTTCAAACATGGATAAATTGATTAGGGATTTCTATTGATTTAATATTTTGTTTTTGTTTTTGTCATTCAGTGATTGAGTCCTGACATCGGATGGGGCCTTGAGGCATTGACTTATTCAATGCGATTTCCAAACCCGTTCAGCAGTAGCCCGTCAAATTCCAAATTAGAATCAACAGCCTGCTGCTTTTTCCATTGCTGCTCACTAGTATTTACCCTGAGGTTGTCATTGATTTTTTGCCCATGTAAAAGAATTTCTTCATGGGTGGATCTGGCAGTCAAAAGCAGCTTGAAGGTGCAGAAAGTCCTAAATTGGTTTGAGAGTTCCTGCAGTGGGAAATTGCCTCAAAGGGAACTAAAAAGAATGTTGAAGTCCTTTTCAGTTGCTTAATCATTATTCTCTGTGGAACTACAGAAAACAATATTGAAATTGACAATGCGGTCTCATTTTACAAGCCTAAAGCCTGTACTTGTAGAGTCAATATATTACTTTCAGTGAGGTAGTAATTATTAATACAAATTTTTTTTGATTACTTTTATAATGAATAGAGAACTGAGGCTTCATTTCATTTAAAAAATGCTGTTTTCATCATCCAGTGCAAGAAAGGAGTGTATTAAAATTCATTAAAAGGTGATAGGAGTACCAACATTTTTTAACCACTATTGATTCATTATTAATATTTGTACACCCTTCACGCATCTGCTAGAAAGCAAAAATACAGAAGGCAAAATAAAAAGCTTACCATTCATTGAATCGTTTGTGCATTCATTTTCCGAACTGCTTATCCTCACAAGGGTCGTGGAGGGTGTTTGAGCCTATCCCAGCTAACTATGGGCACCAGGCCAGGAACATGCAGAATTGGTGGACAGCCAATCAGAGGGAGCGAGGAGACAAAACCATTCACGCTCACATTCAGACCTAGGGGCAATTTTTATCTTCAACCAGCCTACCATACATGTTTTTGGGATGTGGGAGGATAACAGACTACCCGGAGAAAACCGACGCTAGCCTGGGGACAACATGCAAACCCCACACAGTGAGGACTGACCTGGGATCAAACCCTTGACGCCGGAACTGTAAAGCTGACACCCTAATCACTCGTTTACTGCCTCAATGAAATATAATTATCGTGGGAAGTTACTTTTAAGAGTATTTTGGCTCTACCAGGACCACCAATATGACAAGATAGAAATAAAACATGACGGCCCGGTGGTGTGAGTCGTTAGCGCTTCGGCCTCACAGCTCTGGGGTCGAGGGTTCAAATCCAGGGCATATCCATCTCTGTGGAGTTGTATGTTCTCCCCGGACCTGAGTGGGTATCCTCCGGGTACTCCAGTTTCCTCCCACATTCCAAAAACATGCATGGTAGGCTGATTGGACACTCTAAATTGCCCCTAGGTATGGGTGTGTGTGCATGGTTGTCCATCTTGTGCCCTGCCATCGGCTGACCACCGATTCAGGATGTCCTCCGCCTCTGGCCCAGAATCAGCTGGGATAGGCTCCAGCACCCCAAATGAGGATAAAGTGGTTCAGAAAATGAGACGAGAAATTAAACATGTTTAATCAAAAAAATGTATACATGAGGTCAAACAAAGGCGGTCGATCAGACCTTGTTTAGGTTTTTTTCTGCTACTAACAAGCTTTGGCAGAAGTCCCTTTAGCCTATGCTAAGTTAATATGTTAATATGCCCTTAATTGTCATACATGAGCACAAGTCAGTTTGGTGTTTTTCCTTGCTTTCACACAAAAACAGCCTGTGAGACTTTATGCTAACACAGGGTTGGGCAAATTTTTTGGCCCGGGGGCCACATTGACTTTAAAAATTTGACAGGCGGGCCGGGTCAGCACAAGATACGATACATATAAAAAACTGCATCCGTTAACAGTACATATGAAACATAAACAGAAAAAAAGGACTAAAATGAACATACTCTTCACTCATCTGGGATTTATGGGGTGCTTTCTTGGTTTTCATCAGACTAAAGGTCTGTTCACACATATGTAGAGCCAAATAATACCAGAATCCTCTGTGCCATCTTCTGGATGTTTGGAAATTTGGTTGAACTTAATGAAGCCTAAAACTCAGAGACTTTCAGGGAGTTGAACTTGTCACATTGGAGATCAATCAGTTCCAACTGCAACTCCTGTGGAACCGTTTCCGGGTCTTGTGAGAAAGGACATGACACTAGCTGTCAATTTTTCCAAAATCACAAAACCGACGGCAGAATTGCTCATGCAGGTCATCCAATGATTTCCTGTATTTTGACCGCATAAAAATAAAAATAAAATATAATAATTTGGACAACGTCGGCGGGCCGGATTAAAAGGCCTAACGGGCCGTATATGGCCCGCGGGCCGTAGTTTGCCCATATCTGTGCTAACAAGTCAGACACGGATTTTACATAGAAAATTCTAAAAATATTCTACTAAATCCAGAAACAAAAATCCAAACACTACACTGGAATTAGCATAAGAAAAAGTGGTTGTTTCCCAGACAACTGACATGATGATTCCATACAATCATGGAACAAACAAGGAAGCCTAAGATGTGATGAAAGAGAGAACCAGAAATGTATGACAGACATTTCATCAACCCTGTTGACCCTTTTGTCAGAGTGGGTTGTCAAGTTGTCATCGAGGTGATTGAATGTAAGAGGAATTGCCCACGTGGGACACAAAACTGTTCAATTTTCAGAGAGAGTGAAAAAGGATTCAGACAAGCAGATGAATCAGATGCCAGGGTTTATGGCTAAAAACGAAGAACTTAAGTGGGAGGGAGATGACAGAAAAGAATTAGCCGTCTGTGTACGTGACAGTTTGTATTGGGCTTTTCTGAAGATTTAACTTAAAGTTTATCCTCCACAAACATCAAACTGAGGGCATACAGTAAAAGGTTCATCTCTTGCAAAAGCCAGAAAAATATGCTTTTGCACATTTGTCAAAACATTGATGTCAAAGTTCTTGTAGAGGTGGGTGTATGTAATGTTGCTTGGAAACTACATAGTGCAACTTCTCTTGAGTTATTCAACCTCTTGATCGATGTTGCAGGTGAAAAGGCTGCAGAGAAGTCAGAGAGAGGTTGAATATGGGCGCAAGACACAAAGAATATCCTGACCTCTGAATCATTATAAGCGACTTTATTTGCTACAGAATTTTGCACAAATTACAGTCAGCCCTCAAAAGGCACGGACGGGAGCAAGTTTGCTCTCTTTAGCTTTATATGATTGCAGTGCTGCTTACATTTTTGTCCTTGCAACTCTAAGTGGTTTTGCACGAAAACAAACATCTGGGTGGTGAATCATTAAGTTGTTGAGATATGATTAAAGATGCTGTTTATCCCCTGAAAAGCTTCAATTGAGAACTTGTGTAATTTCACCTTGAAAAAATCTGCACTATAAGATTCGACACTTGACTAATCAGAAGCCAATGTTTTATGAATATTGCTGCGGATTTCATAAGTAATAAAGAGTTGTAAGAATGAACAAATGTTAATGTTGTTGGGAAATTTTTGATCCCATAGACCAGGTGTCAAAGTGGCGGCCCGGGGGCCAAATCTGGCCCGGCGCATCATTTTGTGTGGCCCGGGAAAGTCAATCATGAGTCCCGACTTTCTGTTTTAGGATCAAATTAAAATGAAGAGTATAAATGTATATTACATTTCCTGATTTTCCCTTTTAAATCAATAATTGTAATATTTTAATCAAATTTTTCTGTGTTTTTAGTTCAAAAATCATTTTGTAAAATCTAAAAATATTTAAAAAAGCTTAAATAAACATTGTTTTAGATCTATAAAAAACAGAATATTCAGGCCTTTTAATCCAGATCTTTTAATCAATTTATAAAAAAAAATCTAAATATTATATCTAAAATGGTCCGGCCCACGTGAAATCAAGGTGACGTTAAAGCGGCCCCGCGAACCAACCTGAGTCTGACACCCTTGCCATAGACAGACATTGTACGTATACTTTTTTTCCCCACACACTGTTACAGTAATGAAGGAGGTCTTAACTGAGAAATAAAACAATTTTTAGGTGGCCAATAAACATCCATTTACACGATAAACATATGTAAATTTCTGGTGGCCCGGTGGTCAAGTGGTTAGTACATCGGCCTCATAGTTCTGAGTCGGGGAATTTCATCCCTGGTCAGAGAAACCGAAGTACCCACACAAGCCCAGGGAGATCATGCAAACTCCCACACAGAGGACCGACCCAGGATCGAACCTACAAGCGCACCAATGTTCCCATCTGGGAAGGGTGGCAAACACTCCTTTTTTATGGCAGCATGTGTAGCTGTACATATTTCACAGCATTGGCATGGTATTTCTTAGGACAGCCCAATACCAATGCTGTAAAAATACTTTTAAACATTACTTCTGGATGACATTAACAACTTGTTTCACTGAGCCATGTTATGAACTAGCTCATTATTGGGACATTTTATAATCATCGTCCACATCACTTACAAACTGAGGGCGTATTCATACCTGCTTTTTGTCATGTGCATCTTTTGAAGCTGGTGTGAATACGAAGCAGGAAACTCTGGTGCAGACCAGACAGCTGGTTGGAGACCTCTTCAAAGAGGTTACTCAGTTCATGCCTGCGCCGTGGTCGAACCAGTTCTGAAATAACACACAGTTTTGCACGTATCAGGCCTCTGAAGCCTCAGGCATTATGAGAAATTTTATTTAGTTAGCATCACAGTTCCGTGACTTTTCTTTCCCTTCCGTGTTTTACCATGTTAGCCTGCCCTGACCGTTTGGTCCAATAATTGAATGGTGATTGCACATGCGTGGCTTGCAGGAATCGAAAATGTGAAAATCAACAGCACCAAACTAAAAAGGTTCCATTGTATTTTAGTCTGGATGAAAGAAGTCAAACTTTGGCTTTTCCTGATGTGAATACAGATACATCCTTTTTTTTGCTTGTTCTTAATTTAAGGACATCTGTATATTATTAGTGATATTAAAATACCAAATACTGAAATGAGAGTGACAATTATCCAGCTGTTATGTTCCGGATAATTGCTTTAATTGTTTTCATTTCAGCTATTTTGATGTTTTACAGTTGCATTTACGAACACATCTGTTGGCAGACTCAGCCGAGTATCTAAATGTCATGTAAGCAATTTTTAGTGAATCACTGCAGTGACATCTGGCAATTGGGTGTAGTTGCTTGACAACAGGAAAGTGATTTCACTGTCTAACAAGATCCTGTCATGTTAGTAGTGATCTGCTTCTCATTCTCCTCCTCTGTTCTCAATGACAAACTTTTTAAAATAAAAATTAAGCTTTGTTTTGATATGTGTCAGGCTAGATGTTACCAACACTTTCATGTGCCCAAAAATGTCCAGACTGCCCCTGATAGAAATTCAATTTTTAGATTGCAATTTCAGAAGGCAGACCTTCAAAGCAAGGGACAAGGCCTCGAGCAAGTACAGGTTGGTAGCATTACATCACATTTGGTACAAATAAATTAGAAAAGTTGGGTTTACCCAGGCTCAAGTTGCCTTAGACCAGGGGTGGCCAAGCAAGTCCAGTCCTTGAGAGCCCCTATCCAGTCTGTTTTCAATATCTCCCTCCTCTCCCATACCTGAATGAAATGATCAACTCATCAGCAGTCCAGAAGCTTCCTACCGATTCTGATTATTTGATTCAGGTGTGTTGGTGTGTTGGCCACGCCTCCCTTAGACCAACTTGAGTGAACTTCCTAACTCATTGGCTAATAACTGATAATCGCCCAATCATGTGGCTGCAATATATATATATATATATATATATATATATATATATATATATATATATATATATATATATATATATATATATATATATATATATATATACATATATATATAATATATATAATATATATATATAATATATATATTATATATATATATATATGTATATATGTATGTATGTATATATATGTATATATGTATGTATGTATATATGTATGTGGAACAAGTGGTTAGCGTGTCGGCCTCACAGCTCTGGCGTCCTGGGTTCAAATCCAGGTCACGAGGTCACGTCCACCTGTGTGGCGTTTGCATGTTCTCCCCAAGCCTGCGTGGGTTTCCTCCAGGTACTCTGGTTTCCTCCCACATTCCAAAAACATGCATGGTAGGCTGATCTAAATTCCCCCTAGGTATGGGTGTGAGAGTGCATGGTTGTCCGTCTCCTTGTGCCCTGGGTTCGGCTGGCCACCAATTCAGGGTGTCCCCTGCCTTTGGCCCGGAGACAGCTGGGATTGCCTCCAGCACCCCCCACGACCCTAATGGGGATAAAGCTGTTCAGAAAATGAGATGAGATGAGTACTAGTACTTCAGGAATCGTGTCCCTAGCTGCATGCATATGGCATAGATAAAATAGGTCACTGCTATAATTGGCGGAGGACCTCCAGTGGACAGAAGATGAACTACACATTATTCGGCGAATTAAATGAACCCCCTCACATTTTCAATTTAACCTA
Source organism: Stigmatopora argus (assembly GCF_051989625.1). Taxonomy (NCBI): domain Eukaryota; kingdom Metazoa; phylum Chordata; class Actinopteri; order Syngnathiformes; family Syngnathidae; genus Stigmatopora; species Stigmatopora argus. Next base: position 6,402,703 of record NC_135400.1, read on the forward strand.
ATGTCACATAAAGTTGCAGATAGCAAATAAGGAGTAGATTTACGTCATCTGTTTGTTCCCTGCTAGTTCTTCCTTAAATTGCTTCCTTCTCATAAAAGCTTAGTAAGACAACTAATATGAAGCCTGTGGTGAACATTTTGACTTGTTGAGCTTCTCTTGCTGTAATTGTAAATTCCTGTCATCATTTTTCTTCATTATTATACGCACGTCTAGTTTGATGGTGCGTTTGGTGTTGTTTTTGTGAGAGAACAGTTTAGAAAATTGATGCTATTCAGAAAACTATCAAGCTTGGAGGTAATTAGACAAGGTGTACCAGAGCGTCTGCAAATTAGGTGATGAGCCAGACATTTGGAAGTGTTGACATTTTCCAAAGCAATTTCCTTTGGGTTGATTGTTTCCTGCATTCTTTTATAATGGAAAATAATTGAAGCTCTTAACATTCTGGGGACAAGCTTCACAATCTTAAGCATCTAAGAATGGGCTATTTGACCAATGAAAATGATCATGCAATATAATGATATTTCCAACATTATAGAAATACTTGGAAAAGAGCTATAGACGACCAGAAGAGTCATAATTAGAATAACATACACAAATAAGTACCATTTTGAAACATAACATTTGTAACCTGGCCACTGAATTTTAAAATAAGGCTATTATTATATAAGATACTAAATTGCCCCTTAGTATGAGTGTGAGAGTGCATGGTTTGTGTTTCTCATTTTGCCATGCGATTGGCTGGCCACCAATTTAGGGTGTCTCCCACCTGGTGCCCATAGTTACTTGGGTTAGGCTCCAGCACCCCCGCGACTCTTGTGTGAATAAGCGGTTCAGAAAATGAATGAATGAAACATTTTGTAATATTTATTTTAATAATGTCCTAGTTTGTAAAAAATACTAACTTTTTATGTATTTTGCAAGATCGCGGCGCAGTGGCGTCAGACGTAATGACGTAATGTTTCTTGAAAGCTGTATGTCACATAACATTCAGGCATGATGACAGTGTTCTTTATTTTTCTTCAACGAACGCAAATAAAACTAAAGGGTAGTTTGAGGGGGAGAAATTAAAATGAATAATAACAGATGTTACAGTTATCGAATCACGTTGTCACGAGTCTGTTCCTTTCCGGTCTCCGATTGACAACTCATCTTTCTCATTTAACGCCAGGAACTCGATCTACAACACGGTAATAATTCTTTTTGCCTGCAAAGTAATATTCTTTTACGTAGTAGACGTTTCTGCGGGCAAATATAAATTATTTGCTCGTAATGAAATTGCCTTGCTGGATTTATTCGATTAACAGTTGAAAACAAGTTATTTCATAATCTTTATTAAAAACTGATTTCTTTCAGGAAACCATATTAATGTTTTTTTTCATTTCATTTTATTTTCTGAAACTTCATCCTAGGGTCGCGGGGGGTGCTGGAGCCTATTCCAGCTGACGACCACTCATGCTCACATTCATACCTAGGGGCAATTTAGAGGGTGCAATCAGCCTACCTGCATGTCTTTGGAATGTGGGAGGGAACCGGAGTACCCGGATAAAACCCACGCAGGCCTGGGGAGAACATGCAATCGCCACACAGGTGGACCAACCTGGATTTGAACCCAGGACCCCAGAGCTGTGAGGCCGACGGTCTAACCACTCTTCCGCCGGGCTGCCCTCAATATTAATGTGTCAATTCGAAATTAGGTTTGGCTATTCTGATTTAGGGCAAAAAGATAGCATAGTGGGGGGTGACAATAAATTGTTATTGTGATATGTAACGATACTTTCTGTTCTAACAGGTTATCGATATGCTCCAGCCAAGAATCGATATACAGTAATACTTTGAAATACGAGCTGAATGCGTTCCAAAATCAAGCTCTTATGTGAATTTACTCGTATCTCAAATCATTTTTCCCCATAGAAATAAACTAAATATGCAAATTCCCACCCTCTGAAAAAACACCAAAAACAGGATATTACGATGGAAAAACATTTTCATTTGTTCTAACTCACCACCTATTCACAAAGTAACAAATACCTATCTAGACGTTATGATCTTCAATACTAAAATGTGACATGAATATTGTTTGTTCCTACTTAGAAATAACTTTTCCCCCTTTAATAGTTATATTGTAAAGTATCACCGATTTATTTTCTGACTCATGAATTCGTGCGATAAGCCATTATTGCAAATTGTATTGGGAAGTACAGACAGTCCCACCCTAAAAGTATTTCATAGTCTACTTTTGTGAATTTCAACATAATGCAAAAAATTGAGTTTCCTCTGAGCCAAGGACCACAAACTTAAGATACATTAAAACCTTTAAATGCAGAAGTGAATTCTATCATGTTTTTACAGTTGTCTGAAAAGGTTCTATTATCACTCAAACCTCTGCTTATTTTATTTATTTTTTTACACTTAAATGTCAGTCTGTTGTGAAAGCATTTTTTCAGGGTTAGATCCCATGCTACACTAACCAACGGCATAACAGTCTTTTTGTATCAGGGTTACTCGATGTGAAAAGCAAGTGTGGCTTCCAGTTGGCTTGAAAGAGGTGGAGTTCACATTCACCATCTGGCCAAAGTGCTCGTCATTTTACAACATCCAAAGAGGCATAGTATGTCATTTCCACCTTTCAGCTTTGACAGAGTGGATAACATTCTAATGGATCAGAAATTTAAAACATCTTAAACCAAGTGATCAACATTGGATTGCTGTAAGTATGTTCTCTGTTTAAGATTGACTATGGAACAAAAGGCTTTATGCAAACTACTGTGAGGAAGCATAATCTGTGATAATAAGCATGGCACAGAGTTATGTAAATGTGATGGTTGTTGTCATCTTTATTCAGTTTCTTTCAGTGAATCATATCATTAGAACAGAGTACAAGTTGTTATCTTGTTATTCAGCAGGGATTGACTAAACTGCAGCCATGGTTCGAGAATACCAGTCACCTGTCCGGGTCTACAAACATTCATTCGAGTTAATAATGGCAGTGAGTACTATTGTTAACATTTAGTTAAAGATTGATACTGCATATTGTATCTTTTTGTGGCAGGTTCTTTACTGTATTGGTCATATTTGTTGTAGCTAGTGTGACCTGAAATTTTGGTGACTTATTCCGATAATGTATCCCATTGTTATTGAATCCACTTAGGTTTTTTAAAAAACTTTTATAAGATACTTTCCTCAAGAGACAAAAGAAAAAATATTTAAATCCTTAAAGGGACAGTGGTCAGTGGACAGCTTTTCGAAAGTTTACATTTAAGACCTTTAAGCATTTAAGGAGACAGTGACTTGTTAGTTTATGAAACTTTTTTTTAACAGAGGACTTTTAATAATTTTTGCATTTATTAGTATGTTTAAAAAAATAATAAATAAATATATACATATATATATAATATATATATATATATATATATATATATATATATATATATATATATATATATATATATATATATATATATATATATATATATATATATATATATATATATATTTATAAAGACGGCTCTGTCGATGAGTGGTTAGCATGTCGACCTCACAGTCCTGGAGTCAAAGGTTAAATCCCAGGTGAGTTCTTACTGTGTGGAGTTTGCTTGTTCTCCCTGGGGTTGTGTGGGTTTTCTCCGGGTACTGTGGTTTCCTCCCACATTCCAAAAACATGCATGGTAGGCTAGTTAAAGTGTGAGCATTCACACTCACACTCATACCTAGGGGCAATTTAGAGTGTCCAATCAGCCTACCATGGATGTCTTTTGGATACCGGAGTCCTGGGAGAAAACCCACACAGGCTCAGGGAGAACATACCAACTCCACACAGGTAGACCAACCTGGATTTTAACCCAGGTCCCCCACTGTGAGGCCGATGTGCTAACCACTCAGCTGTTGAGCAGCCCTCACATGCAGCTGTTTCTACCTAAATGTTTTATAGGATTCGCTGGATTCATTGAGGCAGCTTTGTTTAGTATATATATACAAGAGGAGTTGTATGGAAGGTAAATATTGATTTTCATCAGAGCAAGTAATCTCTTTTTGCTTTGACTCCTAGCTCGACGTTATACATTAAACTAGTTATGTAATCTGCACAAAGCAGCACCGTCACCCTTTGCACTGTAGACATCAGCTGTGAAACTTTGAATACATAGTCCAAGTAAACATGCAGACACTGTTTGACAACGTGAAAAGGTCTCTTAAAATACATTTCCAAAGTCTATAGCAGGGGTACTCATTATGTTGATCACCAAGGTACTATTGCGAGCACGGTTGGCGTAACCAGTCCTCAAGGGTCGCTGTGGGTGCAGGTTTTTGTTCCAACCCATCCAACTCATACAGTTTAACTAATGGGGTTTCTGCTGAAACAAGAAGCACCTGACTGCAGTCCACTAATTGCACTTCTTTGATACCAGATTTGTGGAAAGGTTTCCTCTTTAGAGGTTGGAACGAAAGCCCGCACCCGCAGCGCCCCTTTGTGGAACAGTTTGCCCACCCCTGCCTTAGAGTATTATTTGAACCAGTCTGTTAGTGTCCTTCGAGCCTGAACAGTCTCGTTTGTTCCACGTCATTCCGATGTGCCCACTGTAATATTGATGCTTTTTTTGAACATGCATATTTGACACTTTTAACAATCATTAGGCTTAACATACTCGACCTGTCACAGCTGCTTGTTAACTTACACGGATAAAGAGACTTGCTGCAACTATGCTTTAATTTGGCACCCCTTGTTGGTAATAAGACATGTCTCGGATGCCCTCCCTCTGAACTTGGTGCATATGATTGATTACATTGGATTGGATTGGATTGGATAACTTTATTCATCCTGTATTCGGGAAATTTTATTGTCACAGTAGCAAGAGGTTGAGAATGCAGATACTGGAAAGGCATTTTAGACATAAATAGCTAGGTAATAAGCAAGTTAGTAAATAAATAAATACATAAATAAATAAGTATTTGGCTTCTGAATGGTGTCTCGTATTGGTAGCAAAATGGTACTAGAATTATGTAATTGGTATTGAGGAGTACTAAAAAATAATTTACTGATGCTGTGCAATATGTACTTTTCGCTATCAAGTTTCCAACCACCTGTCGGGCTCCGGCCAAACAAACAGCTGCAAAAAAAGGAGCGCTTGTCGCCCTTCCTAAAATTATTATGGAGAGGTTATAGTGCAGGGGTGTCAGACTCGGGTTGGTAAACGGGTCGCGTTAATGTCAACTCGATTTCATGTGGGCCGGACCATTTTAGATAAACTTAGATAGATTTTTTTATAAATGGATTAAAAGAACTGGATTAAAATCCCTGAATATTCAGTTTTTTATATATCTAAAACAATGTATATTTTAGCTTTTTAAAATATATTTTTAGATTTTACAAAATGATTTTTGAACTAAAAACACAGAAAAAAATTGAATAAAAAATTACAATTATTAATTTAAAAGGGAGAAAATCAGGAAATGTAATATACATCTATACTCTTTATTTTAATTTTTTCCTAAAACAGAAAGTCGGCACTCATGATTTACTTTCTCAGGCCACACAAAATGATGCGGCGGGCCAGATTTGGCCCCCGGGCCGCCACTTTGACACATGTGTTATAGTTTATCATATTCGTATATGTAACAAGCTGTCAGCCCTCCACTTTAAATTCGTTCATTCATTGCAACCCTCAAAAAATGGTATCGGTGTAACACTGCATAAAAATACTGTTGTCGTTATCATTTACAAGCCCACAAAGTTTTTATTGTTAAAAGAAAAAGTCAATAACTGTCAAATTGCTGTAATTTGGTCATTTGTTTTTCTCATGCTGGGATGCTTTCAGCAAGTGCATGCTGAACCAACACTGTTCATCTGAATTTAAGAAACAATAATTCACCCTAATATTATGTTAGCTGTGGTGGATATAAAGGGACATTTCAGAATACCCTGCTGTGCTTTTACCAACCTGGCAGCACACTAATATGACTAGAGAATAATACATCTTTTTTGCAGTGAAGTAAAGCCAGGAAGAAAAAGCTTTTTCTTTTGTTCCTGCTTGTCTTTGTTGTCACTACGACGTGAAATTAAATATGCTGCTTAATTTTTCTTTAACAGGCCTACAACAAAAGATTCCCAAAATGTTCCTTGATTCCAGTGTTTGTAGACAGTGAGGTCATAAGTGAAAACCAAAGCCAAGACGGCGCCACCCTGGTGATTGAAAGACGCTGCACGATTGACATTGACGCTCCTCGACTCCTTAAACGGGTATCTTTCAAATTGATTTTGATTTAATGTTTCTTTAAACATGCCATTGTGATACTATTTTTTAAAATGTATTTCAAATTGTACGTGCTAGTCATCAGTTACAGTGGATACAAATAGTCAACACGCCATTTTTCAAACGCTACTGAAAAAAAGCGTGACCGGACGTTTCGTCGAAAGACGTTTGGTCCCCGGACGTTTCGTCGAAAGACGTTTGGTCCCCGGACGTTTCGTCGAAAGACGTTTGGTCCCCGGACGTTTGGTCGACCGGATGTTTGGTCGACCGGACGTTTGGTAGAACGGACGTTTGCTAGAACGAACGTTTGGTAGAACGGACGTTTGGTAGAACGGGTTTGCGTGCAATTGATAGATTTTAACATTGGGTGAATTGGGATTTAATGACTATTATTGAACATTGAGTGAATACGGTTAGGGTTAAACAAATGAAAGTCTCGTTACTCGACCTCGGGTCTCGCAAACCCGGTGACCAAACGTCCGTTCTACCAAACACCCGGTCGACAAAACGTCCGGGGACCAAACGTCTTTCGACGAAACGTCCGAGTACTGAAAAAAAGAGGTCAAAACTAATAATTATTATTTTTAATATGACCTACGTGTAACCTGTGCAACTTTTAATTAATTCATTGTTATCACCGTCACTTTTCTTTGTCTACAAATATCTGAAATCCCTTGGTTATTCTTACGTATAAACTCTATTCACTCTATTCATAAACTCTATGTTATATGACAGAATGAAGCAATTGCATGATTTGAAGTACTGAATGAGCACTACTACATTCACCCTTAAAAAAATTGCAGTTGTGTTGAAAAATAAGTCAAAATAGTGGTATTTTTTAAAAAAAATAGTATTCTCATTTCCTGCATAAAAGTCTGGCATGTGTTCAAAGTTGTGGAGACTGACTAACAGTATTTTATTGAAAAATCCCTGGGTTGACCAAAATAATGTCCTTTGTCTCCACACAGATTGCTGGTGTAGACCACCTGTATTTCATCCAAAAGAACACATTGAACCGCAGAGAGCGGACACTTGTCATTGAGATCATAAATGAATCATTTTCCAGCAGGGTCATTTCCCACGAGTACTGCAAATACTCGGTAAGCCTTGACTCAAATCCAGATCATCTAAATCACTAAATATATTCTATTCAAGGAATTATATGTAAAATGAGCACTTCAATTCTTCATTAAATGACCCCTACTATTTCAAAAGAAAGTTTTTGGAAATACCTCTAACAATGGTTAAGATGAAAATTTGGTATTTTGGAAGTAGTTGGCAGCCTGTTAAGATTATTATTTTGATGCTGTGTTTGAAACGTATATCGTACTTTAACAACATTTACTTCTGTGCAGCATAATAAAAAATGTGTTGTTTTTTTTACAGGTACATCCAGAGAATGAAGAATGGACATATTTTGAACAGACAGCTAGTCTTGATGTTAAATCCTTTTATGGCTTTGAAGGAATGGCAGAGAAAATAGCAATTAAGCAGTATGCCAGTAACATTGAAAAGGTTTGTATTTTCTTTTATCTGTATTTCTGACTAACGATTGAAATTTCTGAAACTTTGGGCTTGAAAATGTGTAATAAATAATCGATTAAGCTACTTTGCTTGTCTTTGCTAATGTTCAGTCGCATTGATGTTAAGTCGTGTGTGTCCAAACTTGGTAGGGGAATGAAATTATCCAGTATCACCTCAAAGAGCTTGAAAAGGAGGGCATAAAATACATACCTCGTTGGACTCAACCCTCTCCTACAGAAGTCATCCCTGGAAATTGTGTTAAACCTGTACTCCCGGCTCATGAGGTGGACAGTACCAAAGAGATATTGACAACCTCTCCCGATGGTGAGTGTTTGGGAGTTGCTGTCATTAGATTGAAAATAGTAATAAGTGCCAAAAAGACATTTCAGAGATCTGTAGTATAGTTCTTCAAAGCTACAAATGTATCTTTTAAATGTATGTTAATGAATAGATTTAATAATTAGATAGGAATACTTGTTTAATGTATTCGAGGGTGTATTCATTGCCAAATAGTGTTGCACCGATACCATTTTTTGGGACCTGATACCGATTTTGACATGTTTAGGTATGGGATCGACCGATGCATTACTAATACTGATACTCTTTTTTCATTCATTCATTTTCTGAACCGCTTTATCCTCACGAGGGTCGCTGGGGTTGCTGGAGCCCATCCCAGGTGACGGGGGTGGCGGGGGACACCCTGAATTGGTGGCCAGCCGATTGCAGGGCACAAGCTGACCAACTACCATTCACACTCACACTCATACCTAGAGGCAATTTAGAGTCTACCATGCATGTTTTTGGAATGTGGGTGGGAAACCCGGAGTACCCGGAGAAAACCCACGCAGGCCTGGGGAGTACATGCAAACTCCACACAGGTGGACAACCTGGATTCAAATCCAAGACAACAGATCTGTGAGGCCGACGCACTAACCACTCAACCGTCGGGCTGCCCAATATGTACTACTACTTTAAAAAAAATCTTAAAATATTGTTTTTGTTATTAAATTACTGCATTCTCATTTGAATGTAAAACAATTGCAATCATGGCTTAGTCAGATACTGCTTAAATCTTCGGGTTCTAGACATCCAATCCAATGGGAGCGTTGGCAGCCAATTACATTCAAATGAATTACATGTCTACTAGTGATGAATTAATTGGTGCCAGGGCACATCTTGGCCAAAGGGAAAAAATAGGCTGCAATTTGCCTCCATCCCACCCACTTGGTGTGTGTTGTTGGTGGCCATCCTATAAGGAAAGGGTGTCAGACTCGGGTTGGTTCGCGGGCCGCTTTAACGTCAACTTGATTTCACGTGGGCCGGACCATTTTAGATATAATATTTAGATTTTTTTAAATAAATGGATTAAGAGAACTGGATTAAAAGCCCTGAATATTCAGTTTTTTATAGATCTAAAACAATGTTTATTTTAGCTTTTTTCATATTTTTAGATTTTACAAAATGATTTTTGAACTAAAAACACAGAAAAAATTGATCTAAAAAAATCAATTATTGGTTTAAAAGGGGAAAAACAGGAAATTTGATATACATTTATACTCTTCATTTTAATTTGATCCTAAAACAGAAAGTCGGCACTCATGATTTACTTTCCCGGGCCACACAAAATGATGCGGCGGCCCAGATTTGGCCCCCGGGCCGCCACTTTGACACGTGCTATAAGGCAACCGGCGATTGAAAACTATATTTCAAAAAGTACATATTACACTCTAATGGCAATATTTCTTAGAATTAGTATATATAATAGTGCCAAATTGGGTATTGGTGCAACATTACAAATAAAAGTATGTTCCAATTGTTCAAAGAGTTTGTAGAGGGAAGAACGTGAAAAAAATAAAACTGCCCATAGTTTGACAAAAGTTATGTGTCTCTACAGGACAATCAGATCAACATGATGCAAAATGTTCGTTGAATTTATGTAAAGCCTAACATTACAGCCTTGCTACTGGTAGGACTAAATCAATTTTACCACACATTGCAAGAGTGTGTATTTTTAAGATGGATTTTAGTTTATGTAGTTATATTTCCAGACAGGGTGAAAGTGCCGGAGTTTCTGTAATGCATGCCATGGACTATGTGCCAAGTTGATCCTGTGTTTTGGCCTGCAGACAAGTTGGATGCTGATTACATCAGACGTTACCTAGGTGATTTAACGCCTCTGCAGGAAAGCTGTCTTATTCGACTGCGGCAATGGCTCCAGGAAACCCACAAGGGCAAGGTTACATACATTTTCTCTGCATAGATCAACTTGTTTTTTGCACATCAATTAGTTTTGGGTACAAATAGAGATATTTTTTTTCTCAATTTGCGTTCACATTTGACAAATGAAACAAAATGAATCTGTTTTATCCTGACCTTATTCAAAAAAAATTTCCATCTAACTTTCGATTGGTATCTTTTTTATTTTCAAGATTTCAATTTTATTTCTTCGCTTAATTACAGATTCCAAAGGATCAGCACGTGTTGCGCTTTTTAAAAGCCACAGATTTTAACTTTGACAAGGCTCGGGACCTTCTGTGTCAATCACTGACGTGGAGGAAGAAATACCAGGTGGATTATGTATTGGACTCATGGCAACACCCCCAACTTCTTCAGGATTACTATACTGGAGGCTGGCACCACAATGACAAAGGCATAGTCAATATTTGAATGATAATTTTCTACATATACTTAGAATACATTTAGTGTTCTGAACCAAACATGCGGAAGCAGTATTTTGATGTTACTTTTTTGCATCTAGGAATTTACGTGCATTCGGAGACACAAAAGTCCATGAAAATTCCAATTTGCTGATGTATTACCGATTACCGCTCAATTGATCTGTTTTCAAACAATTGGGATGACACAAATGCAATTGGTTGGGCTGATAAAATGGGCTACTTTTGTTATAATTTTGTCCTTAACTGGGGAGGTTTAATGGTGTGATTGAGCTGGAGACTTGTCTTTATGATCTGGCAACCCTGGAGACAGATGCCACCAAAATTGAGAAGGGTCAGGTCTGGGGCTTACAAGACGGGGCCGACTCTGTAAATTGGGGTATGCCTAGAAATCCTTGTGTAAGTTTAACATTGTGAGATCAGCTAACCCTATTCGACATCCTAACCTCAATTACACCCCTTTCAACTAATAATAATAATAATAATAATAATAATAATCGGACATAGGCTTTGTCATCATCATTGTCTCGACAAAAGCCTAATTGTCATCATACCCCCTCCTCACTTACCTTCAGTCAGCCAGTAGGAGGCAGATCACCACCCAACGTCCTTCATGTTACCTCACCCCGAAGTTATTACACAGAGGGGATTGCGTGTCGTGCTACCGCAAGTTCAGAGTCCTGAACTAGGTACCTAACAGACGCCAGCAAAAACTATAACAATAACTGTAACAACCTATGTGCATTATCGTTGGCGCTTGGTTAGGACGTGGTTGAGGGTGATGAAGGTTAACGCCTTGTTTCTGCTCAGAAATACCCCCATTTCCAGACGCACCCTTGTCTTGCATGCCACAGAAAGACAGAATACCCTAACCTGAGTTTTGCACACAGTTTTGCATTTCCAACCCACCATCATGATTTCCACACCCAAAGAGTTTACGGATTTTTGCGGTTTTAGCTACTTCTAAAATTGTGTCACTTTCTGAACCGGGGGTGTCAAACCAATTCCACAAACATCCTGGATTTTTTCCAAACAATACAGTTTAACCATTGAATTTTCTGCTGAAACAAGCAGCACATGGCTCCTATCAATTGATTAGACATGTAGAAGATTAGATTGGTGGAAATGTGTCTTATTTGTTGGAAGCAAAGGTAGCATCCACTTGGCCGTTTATGAAATTGGTTTGACATCAGCAGTGTAGACCACATGTGTCAAAGTGGCGGCCCGGGGGCCAAATCTGGCCCGCCGCATCATTTTGTGTGGCCCGGGAAAGTAAATCATGAGTGCCGACTTTCTGTTTTAGGATCAAATTAAAATGAAGAGTATAGATGTATATTAAATTTCCTGATTTTCCCCCTTTTAAATCAATAATTGTAATTTTTTAATCATTATTTTCTGTGTTTTTAGTTCAAAAATCATTTTGTAAAATCTAAAAACATATAAAAAAGCTAAAATAAACATTGTTTTAGATCTATAAAAAAACTGAATATTCAGGGATTTTAATCCAGTTCTTTTAATCCATTTATTAAAAAAATAATCTAAATATTATATCGAAAATGGTCCGGCCCACGTGAAATCAAGTTGACGTTAAAGCGGCCTGCGAACCAACCCGAGTCTGACACCCCTGGTCTAGACGGTAAAGACATCTGGGGAAGTTTTTTTTATTTTTGCGTTTTTCCTCTGTATCGTTCTGAGTAAATTGCCCCTTAGAGATAAGATTCCTCCTTCAGTATTTATTGCAACTTGATAAGCAAGTAAATTATTAACTAACGTGTGAGTGTTTCTCAATATAAACACTTATATCTTTAATATGTGAATGACTTTTTAAAAAAAAATGTAAGCATTTATATGCTGCACGTTAAATTTTGATCAGAATATTTTCAGTGCATGCTCTATTTTTTTGTGATATCTGCAATATGTATTTGTGTGTTATTTGTAATATGTTTGTGTCTTTAGATGGTCGGCCTCTCTACATATTACGTTTGGGTCATATGGACACCAAGGGATTGATGCGCTCCTTGACAGAAGAGGTGCTGGTTCGGCAGGTGAAAGGGTTTAATGCTACATCTGAAAATGATTCAGCCATTCTTCCTACAGGTATCATGTCTGACATTTATGCTTCCCCTCGATTACGCAGGTTGTTGCCGTCAATGAAGAGGGACTAAGGCGCTGTGAGGAAAATACAAAAGTTTTTGGTCAACCAATCAGGTGATAGAAATAATAGACAGCAGTATGTTAACTCCTTCATTGTCATTGATGAGAAATCATGTGACCTTTTTTTACGCTTCTGCTGTGAATCTAAATCAGTTTATTACTAGTAGATATTCAATCCAGACTCGGAGCTGGGGGCTGAGGTGATAGGAGGCGGTAAAAAGCATGCCTGATGAGGTTTATTAGTGTGTTTAAGCAGGTGTACATATCACAGCTGGCATCAAACTCCCCATTAGATCATTCATTTGGTGCCAACCCTCCCATCTCAAATGAACTATTGATGTCAATAGAAGCTAATGAGATAGAAACTAATTTGTATTATATATGATATAATGTAGATTGTGTTTTCCAGTTGCTGGACTTGCTTGATCGATTTGGAGGGTCTTAACATGCGTCATCTTTGGAGACCAGGACTTAAGGCACTACTAAGAATTATCGAAGTGGTGGAGGCCAATTACCCTGAGACTCTGGGCCGTCTCCTCATGCTAAAAGCGCCCAGAATATTCCCTGTGCTGTGGGCCCTGGTGAGGAAAAAACGGCACTAGGCTCACTAACATTATAGCCAATACATTCAATGAAACCGATGCTGCCAAATATGACGAATCTTCAGCTACTATGCCCGTTTTTACCTAATTAATAAACTCGCAATTTGTATCAAAACCATAAAACAAAAAAAATAACTTCAAACTATTTTTTTCCAGCAATTTTCATGAAAAACAATAAAATGTTGAAAGTTTTCATTTTTGGCTCGACATTTTAACTTACTATAACGATTAATTTTGAAAACCAATGTCATTTTTGCATGTTGTCAAAATGTTCAATTGTTTTAAAATGTATGTGCTCACTTTTCAACCACACGTGTGCATTCTTATCAGTTGTTTCAAGCAGTAGATAATTGTTGTCCACGAAACAAAAACGTGAGTAATAGTTGATTTGCTGTTTGTTTTTTTATTGTATTTCTTTGCAAGAATTTCCTATTGAAAAGCATTGAAAAAGTAGATAAAATGTAGCTTTACTTTTTTACGCATAGCTGATGAATACAACTAGAAAAAATATTTGCTATCAACCCCAACTTCCCTTTGTTAATTTTGAGATTATATGTAAAATAAACAGTGTTATCAACAGGTGGTTTGGTTCTCAAAGGTGACTTGTGTTTTAGGTCAGCCCTCTGATCAATGAAAACACCCGTAAGAAGTTCCTTGTGTATGCTGCAAATGACTTCAAAGGTCCAGGTGGTTTGGTTGACTACATTGATCATAAATTCATCCCTGACTTTTTGGGAGGGGACTGTCTGGTGAGCTTAGTAAAATTGTCACCTGCATATAAAATTTATTGTAATCTTATTAAGTTTTGGGATTCTGGTCAGCTAAATTTTTGGTTCATGTTTCAGTGTGACATTCCGGAAGGAGGCTTAGTACCCAAGTCTTTGTACAGGACAGCAGAGGAGCTGGAGATTGAAGATAACCGATTATTGACAGAATCCATATATAAAAGTGCCAATATTTTCAAGGGAGCTCCATATGAGGTACCAATAACTTCAATAGCAACGCTGTAACTTGTTTTTGCACTATGAAAGGAGTTGAATATACAAGTCAATCCTTTAACTATCATCGATAGTTTGTCATTTTCATTATGTAAATCGACAAAACCACGCTTTAATTTGTGTGATATACAGAAAACTAAAGAGAAAATTTGGTATCATCTACTGTTACAAAGACACAAATATGAACATTTTCCATATAACTCTGAAAATGATTTATTAATGAGCTGTTCAACACAATTCTTTGACTTTATCATATCATACAACGATATCTCTTCCAAATGCTGCTTTTAAAAGTATGTATACTTCATTATAAAATGTAAGGTAACATTGTATAGCAGGGGTGTCAGACTCGGGTTGGTTCGCGGGCCGCATTAACGTCAACTCGATTTCATGTGGGCCGGACCATTTTAGATAATCTTAGATAGACTTTTTATAAATGGATTAAAAGAACTGGATTAAAAGCCCTGAATATTCAGTTTTTTATAGATCTAAAACAATGTTTATTTTAGCTTTTTTTTTTAAATATATTTTTAGATTTTACTAAATGATTTTTTTAAAACTAAAAACACAGAAAAAATGATTTAAAAAATACAATTATTGATTTAAAAGGGGGAAAATAAGGAAATTTAAAGTCGGCACTCATGATTTACTTTCCCGGGCCACACAAAATGATGCGGTGGGCCAGATTTGGCCCCCGGGCCGGCACTTTGACACATGTGTTGTATAGTATGGAATGAATGTACACATATTTTAAGAAAAATAAATGGAGAAGTTAAGTGGATATCACTTACTTTTACTTTTGTCTACTGACTGCTATCTCCTGTTTTTCTTTTATTTTTTTTATTCTGTCTGTATTCAGATTTTAATTGAGATCACAGAAGGCTCCTCCGTCATCACTTGGGACTTTGATGTGTGTAAAGGGGATGTTCTCTTCAACATCTACCATTCAAAGAGGGCCCCACAGCTGCCAAAGAAAGACGTAATTGGAGCCAGTAGTTTAACATCCTTTGGGGGTTCGCAGTTATTAGACAAGAGCTGGGTGCTGGGCCAGGACTACAGCTTGGTAGAGAAATCCCTCACCTGCAGAGAGGGGGAGAGTGCACAGGTAAATGGAATGAACACAATAAGTAGCACAAAGATCTTCTATTTTTAGACTTGCTTTCAATGTGCCACATCTGACATCTGTCCACACTTCCCTATTAGTGGAGCAGCCGAGCCTATATTGATCCTGCACCTTTGAAATGTTCTAACAGGGCTCTCACATCACTCGCTGGCCTGGATGCTACATTCTCCAGTGGTCCTTTCACGGCTGCCCAGCTGCCGCATCTTCCAGCCTCTCTTGTGTGGATGATGTGCTGGCCTCTCTACAAGTTTCCTCCCACAAGTGTAAGATTATGTACTATACTGAGGTGCTGGCTTCCAGAGACATCAGGTCAGTTGATTTATATGGCCGTCCATGATTTAAGTGTGTTTAATTCAGTGGCGGTCCGTGCATTTTCTCGTAGCGCCTTCAACGGGTAAAATCCACTTCCTAGCAGCATTTAATGATTAAATACAAATACTGGAGCTTTTCAGACATTACAACCGGGCCGGGGGGTGATTTTCCCGGCGATGGACGTCAATGGCCCACAATTGAAATATTATTTAGGAATATAGCCATATTTTACTCACCAAAAATCTTTTTTAACTGTAAACAATATCCATCCTCCTTTCTTTCTTCCTTATTTTATATCGCCATCGAAGCTAATGCTGAAAGTCGAGCCTGTCCTGTCGTATTTCTGGCATAGTCCGTCTTGAAAATGGCTTTAAATCAACACAACAATATATTTGCTTGTGCAGCTCGCTCCAAATACAGTTTGGTAGCTCTGGCTAATCACTAGCCAATCATAGTTGGTGAAAGCGATGACGTATCCCAACGCCTGCGACAAGGCAATGACGTATCACTACGCCTGTGACAATGCATTGTGTTGTCGCCAACTCGAAATCTGATTGGTTAAAGCAACAGTCTTATTGACGCTTGTTTAATGCAGCAGAGCCCGCAGAACTGATTGTGAAGGCCTTGAGGCAGATTTCTGACCCTGGCAACCAATAATGGCTGAAATGTGATTGGTTAAATGCTTCAATATGAAAACACACATCTGGAAGCAGTGCAACCAGGGGGAAAAGCAATGAAAGGAAGCTAACAGACAATTTGGAATTATTTAAGAAGTATTGATGGACAAAATATAATATGAATCAGATATTTCTTAGGCCAGCAGAGAAGGCCTTGAAGGACCTAATGGCCCGCCACTGGTTTAATTGTATCAGATGTTTTCTTAATAAAGCTGTCAATCAATGAATGCTGTTTGTAAAGCAATCCTTATGCCTGATTTTCTAGGGGATCCATGACCAGCCTGGAGTCCAATACTAGTGGTTTCTCTCACCTCAGTGTGTCCACTACTCTTTCTAGTCAATCACACACCAGCTCAACCATCTCAAGGTAGCAGCAGCTTGACAATGAACTCAAACCCATTGATTACTAGGCAGTACTGCTTATAAATTCTTTATTTTTCTTGTAGCTGAAGCTTTGCTGTTGGTTTAAAAAATGGACACTTTTTAAAATCTCTGTTATGTTTGAAATGTCATGAAAGTGTAATAAATCACTGAACAATCTTTTGTGCTTTCAATAAATCATGTTGGCTTCAGGTTGTGCCTTCACTGAGATGGTTTAGATTTTCCACTAGATGTCAGTGTACTTCTCTGTAAAAAAAAGGCTGGGTTTTGTGTGCCGTGTTTTTTATGTTATTTCTTCTACATTTAAATACATTTGCACCAAGCCTGATCAGCACACAGCAAAGAAAACAACAGATGCATAATTTACAATGTATACTACACTATTGTGTTCACCTGCACACTTTAACAGAACACAAAAACCTTTAGGATGCCATGTAGGATGCCCATTTTCCAGTTATTACAAATACCACTGCAAGATTTTAATTACTATACATAATTAGTTGCTATCTTCTGCTAATCATGCTTAAAAAACAACACCTAGATTAAACTGCATAAATGAAACGTGTCGCATTCTTCGACAATCAGACAAACACATTCAAGAATCATGGTTTAACTATTTTACAAGGTTCCTCGTAGTCAAACTCATTCACGAAAGGAATAGAAAGGAGAGCTGCTTGAATACAGTTTATTTTTTATTTTTTAACAAGAACATAGAATGCTGTGCCCTCAGGTTTCTTTCCCATTTTTTCCACTTTCTCTTACTATCAAGACAATTAGTACAGTCATGTCTCCTTAACCTCAGCTACTTCACACTACGTCTCATATCTTCAGCATTGATTTTCTCTGCAAAAAGAGGGACCATCAATCTCTTCTCAATTTTAGCCAACGCCAGAGCATTTGCAATGAAGAGAGCACTCTGCTTACAAGCTTAATGTTGTTTTATTGCTTTTCTAAGACAGTTTTGTTTTCTGTCAGTGACACCATGCGTTTTCCCCTCACATTTATGCATCATACAATGCGTTTTCGAGTTCATATACTCCTACAAAAACATTTGTTTACATTCTTACAATTTTCTATACATATTCATTCATCTTCCGTACCACTTAAACCCACCTGGATCGTCGGGGGTGCTGTATCCTATCCTAGCCAACCACGCGCAGCAGGTGGGGGACCGTGACCGGACGTTTGGTTGCCGGACGTTTGGTCGCCGGACGTTTGGTCGCCCGGGTGAATATAATTTTGAGAGCTGGTTTCAACAGTAGATATTTAGATATTAAACTCTCTCTCATTAATATCATTTTGAGAGCTGGTTTAAACAGTAAACTCTCTGTCATGTTGTCAAACGTCCGGCGACCAAACGTCCGGGCGACCAAACGTCTGGGCGTCCAAACGTCCAGCGACCAAACGTCCAGCGACCAAACGTCCGAGTACCGTGGGGGACACCCCAAATTGGTTGCCAGCCAACCACATGCCACAATAAAACGGACAACCACCCACGCTCACAATCACATCACCACCAATTTTGACTCAAACCCATCAACAGTGAAGTCAGACGGAAGAATCTCCACAAAGTGGGGACTCCTGGGATTGAACCCTCTGCCCCAGAACAGTGAGGCCCGATGCACTAACCACTTACCACTGGGACGCACATACATTTTTTTTAAATACATCTTGTATGCAATAATAATAATGAATGTTCTAGCAACAATACCATCCCAAACATTTGGGCTTGAGTTGGTGTAAATAAGGCAATGTGACACAGTAGATTATTTGATTACAGCATATTTTTAGGCATTAGAATGTACAAACCTTCGCCTGAATCTTACCATGATTTCAAATACAGAGAGAAAAGTGTCAGTTGTAACTTGTTTTTTACATCCCTTGGTGTTTCACATTATTTCTGATCAGATGAAATTATTGGTTCGTGCAGAGAAGGTAGTTTGCAGTGATTTTAATTATGACTTCTGCAGAAATAAAATATTGAATTTGAAGTTGTCTGTCTTTTCTTATTCCTGTCAGGCCACTGTCGCTCAGCGACCATTCGTTGGCTTTGGGTGGCAGGTGGGAGAAGCAGTGTGGGTGTCTGTGGAATAAAGAACACAGATGTGCTGCGAGCAGAGCCACTGATAGACAGCAGATAAAGGTGCAAAAGTTGTATTAGTGATGAAGAGAGCTGGGCGATCAAGGCGAGTTCACATTTTGAAGAGCGATGGGGATTCTCATGGGATCATCTGCCATCTTTGTTTCCCAGTCACTTTTCATCTGCTCACTTTGTCGAGGAGTGATTGCATTCAAGTGTCATCTGCTCTAGTTGCCCCATTTGTTAGGTGTGTGCGTATACGTGTGGGCGTGCATATAAATGTAAGACTTTATAGAATTGAAAAAGATAACACTTATTATAATACCTCAATTGAACATGACTGTACAAAAAAGATTAGGCTCTAAGGAGAGGAGATGTTGAAGTGGTTTTGGTGTGGTGGCACATAAGGACTACATAAACACTTACATTGTTGTCCTCACTGTAATAAATGCCTGTTAAAAGTACCAGTGATTAATTGTCAGTAATTGACAAGTGATTTTTGTCCCTTTTTTATTTAATGTGATTTTTAAACTTTTTGAAATGATTTTCACTTTTGTTCATTCATTTTTTTCTACTGCTTATCCTCACGAGGGTATGGACACCAGGGGTGGACAATCCAGAATTGTTGGCAGCCAATCATAGGGCACTTGGAGACAGCCAACACCTAGCGGCAATTTATAGTGTCACACCAGCCTACCCTGCATGTTTTTGCGGTGTGAGGAAACCGGAGTACCCAGAGAAACCCACACAAGCCTGGGGATAACATGCAAACTCCACACAGGAAGGTCCGGACCTAGGATTGAACCCTCGACTCCAACCCTACTTTTTATTTTTATTTATTTAAGATTTAAAACATTTTTTTTTACCAATTTTTAAAATTTAATTTCCTATATTATTTTATCAATACTATTTTTATGTATACTTTTATATTCCGATGCTTTATGAATATTAACTCTATGACCGCTATTGACAGCGCTAGGACTGTCAAAGAATGAATGAACACTCATTCGCTAACCACCCTTCAACTTCTAATGGATTTGATGTCTACTAATGATAAACTCACTTTGATTCACAGTAGAATGATGACTGGATGCCATGAGATTAGACAGCTTAATGGATATTAATGATCCCATTTACTTTGATTTGCTTTGTACTTTGTGCTTTTGCTTTGTTGTTCTGTCTAATCACCCTCTTGCTACTGCCACAATGAAATTTCCCGAATACGGGATGAATAAAGTTATCCAATCCAATCCAATCCAATCGTCAAGCGAATCACATTGTGGATGGTAAAGGCTAAATTTTAACTTTGCATGTATTTTATTGACCAAGCATGATATGACAACTGTATAAAAAAATGGTGTGAGAATATGGAAACTCAAATCACTGGTCTTTTTCACCACATAAATAAATTATACTTATCTGCTTGGGAAAGTCCCAGAAAGATGTATTTGTCATTAAAACTTGTACCAGCTTCACAAATACACATTTGCATCAGGTTACAATAAAGTTACATAAGGCTCCTACTCTAATATAAAAAATCTACTATACTCTGCCCATGTGAGCTAGTTAGTCCCAGCCCAGGCAATTTATCTTTACAATATGAAAGGTGTCATACTGTTTATCCTTTATTGGGCTATCTGTGTCTCTTTCCATCTTCCTTCAAATTCAAGGTTCATTAACTGTCTCGTTCCATTCATGTTTATGTTCGTACCTCAAACACACCAATTATGCCCCATTGCAGCAGTAAGGTGCAATTTGGAGCTGGTCTGGTCCCTTGTGTCTGCGTGGGTGTTAGGTGTCCTGCAGCTAAAAGGTTCATAGTCCACCTCTATTTTTTTGCTTCCGAGAACCTCATCAACTCACAGGGCTACGTATAAAAAAAACCTGTGTCTTCATCAAGTACTTTTTCCTACAGTTAGTTGCTTAAAACAATTTTCTATCACAGTCTATGTTGTAAACAGAGCAAAGAGTGACACTATTTTTTTTAAATCCCACTCCAGCGCTTCATGTACGTATTGCCAATCCTCTTGGGCTCAGAAATTGTGCTTTTAATTGCCTTAAAGTCTGACTTGGGCTCTAACCAGGGATTTTCCTGCCAAGAACAGCAAAGCCTATAACACACTAGTTAGTTTCAAGAAATACCATCAAATGAAAAACAAGTTCCCAGAATTTATACCACTTGCTTTATTATATATGAGTGCCTCTTCGGAATTGAAATATGACAGTAATATATTGCACTGGATGCAAAGTGATCCCACCCCTTGGGTCATAGGATGGTCAGGGCCTGTCTGTCATGGTCTGTAATTTGTTTGTCCCCTGCTACGGTTTCTTTCCGTGTTTTATAGCTCCTATCTTGTCTGATTGGGTTTGATCCTCATCAAAGCTTCCCTTATGTTGACCAGGCTTTCTCCAACAATTGTATGCAGTCCAGGTGTTCCTTTTCTCTTCCCATTATTTAACTTTACTACTAGTTCTCTACTTATACGTATACGGCACCAAAATGACATCATCTGCAAAGGGGAGTACTAAGATGAAATGTGCCAATGCTGAGTACTAAAATGTTCTCTTCGAGCTTTAGTTTACAACCCTGTCATTCTTCTGCTGTGAATTGAAATTAGTTTATTAGTGGTAGATTAACTCATTTATGAATGGTATGTGGTAGATAACCGACTCATTTTAAGTGGCAGCGTGGCAGCGTGTCAGCGAATAAACATTTGTACATTCCACAAGTGGCAGACAATAATTTCAGATGTGCTTGACTAAGCCACATTAGAATGACGTTATTCATTCATTCATTTAATTTCTGAACCACTTATCCTCATGAGGGTTGCGAGGGGTGCTGAAGCCTACCCCAGATCAATCGCAGGGAACAAGGAGGCGGACAGCCATTTATGTTCACACTTAAACCTAGGGGCAATTTAGAGTTTTCATCCCACCTACCCTGCATGTTTTGGCATGTGGGAGGAAACATGAGAACATGCAAACGCCACATATTGAGGACCGTCCTGGGATCGAACCCACGACCCCAGAACTGCGAGGCCAACACACTAACCACTCGTGCGCCAGATTCACATTATTTTACCAAAAATAAATTAAATATTAAATAAATGTGTGTCTATTACAAAGTGATTTAAAAAAGGGGAGTTTTTTTAACAATCCAATAAAACCAAGAGTGTTGATTAAAAACAAGGACATTGTGCATAGAAAATGAAACCTGGGTGCCACCTGTTTTTTTTCGCCTGACAAGGGTGTAGACACTGACAAAGGACAAGAGTTGTTGTAAATGTATAAATGAAACCTTCAAAACATGCCATTAAGAAAAAAGAATGGAATTTTCATTTGTTTAAAATTACATGCTTGAGATGGCATCTTCCAGCACGAATCCATTTTTAAAATTCATTTTAAACATAACAAAAAAAATCCATTCCCTTGCAATTGCCATTGATAACTGCAACATTTTAGCCTGGGACCCTATAGATTTTAACCTAAAATCACCATGGCTTCTATAAAATGGGTGTGTTTACTTGCTGTCTTACAGTTCCATCACTTGCTCATGTCTGCCAACACTTGCTTAAAGAAAAAGTCAATCTTTTTTTATACTATTCATCCTGTATTTCAGTTTCCTCCCACATCCCAAAAACATGCATGCCCCTAGATATGAGTGTTCAGCGTGAATTCCTATTTAGTACATGTGAAGTGACAGTACTAATGCCTAGAGATAACTTGCACAATCATAGGATACTAATACTGAAATGAAGACATTCTTATTCAAGAGCACATGTAGTTAGTTATACAACCTTTTCAAAATAGTGATATGACCTTTGCACAGTATTTGTCATCCCAAAGACTTTTCAACATAAACCTTTAACACGAAAGAGCATTGCAAAATCTTGTTCTCGATGCAAACATAGAATACAATCATTGTTGCTGGCTTCACTGTGAAACATTCTTTTGTCTCCAAGTTATAATAGGTGGATGATTTCGATGCTGTCACATTGCTCGCAACTTTGTCCTTGAATCTAAGCAATAAGTGATGCCCCTATATCTGCATACCATCCCCATCATAGTTGTCATTGTTCTGCCATTAGAAAAATGAGATCGCCAATTTATTTTTCATAAGCAACATCATTTTTTATATACTATATACATATATATTGTTGTTCCTCACTGTGTGGAGTTTGCATGTTCTCCCCAGGCTTGCGTGGGTTTTCTTCGGGTACTCCGGTTTGCGCTCACATCCCCAAAACATGCAGGGTGGGCTTGTAGAAAAATTGCCCCTCGGTATGAGTGTGGGTTAGGGTTAGCCTTATGAATGGTTGTCCATCTCCTTGGGCCCTACAATTGGCTGGCCACCAATTCATGTCTCTTGCTTGGTGCCAGTAGTTAGCTGCGATAGGCTCCAGCACCCCCTGGAACCCTTGTGAGGATAAAATGTTCAGTGAATCAACGAATGTTGGAGAAAAATGTGTTACAGGAAAACAGTCTGATGATTATTGCTTTTTTCAATATAGTAGTTACCAAGCTTCAATTCCGTTCAACATTGAACGTTACATTTAAATGAATCCAAAATATATCTGGATTGGTATTTACCACTGTTACACCGATACCATTTTTGACTGTTATTACTGGTTCCGATACCTGGTTGTGTGGTATCGGATGATATTATACATAGATACTTTAAATACAAAATTTCCATAGAGTAAGTAGTATAGTAATACATATTAAGTAATTTTGCATATGAATTCACATTCATTCGCTGCCACCCCCTCACTTGAAATGAATTGGATGTCTACTACTGACAAACTCTTAAGTTTACAGCAGATAGATGATTGGATGCCACACGATTGGACTATCATTTTCTTAGGAAGAGTAACAAGCATTCTTTTTTATTTTTATTTTTAATGGCAGCATGCGGAGCACTTGCCCATCTTGGGAACGACCATTGTAAAATAGATTTTGAAGTACATACACTGTAAAGCATTGGGAAACTTTCTTAGTACTCCCCAATACCAACATCATTATTTTGGTGCCATATCGGTGTATTGTATCTATGCACTTACTACGTAAATGTGCTCATTATTGTAATTTTATTGATTCTTCTACCAAGACATTTCGTTGTCTGTTTTTTATGTGCAGTTTTTTTTTGTACTTTTTTAAAATTTCAAGTATGTTTTTGGAAAAACATGAACTGACTGATTGAACATCAGTTTTGAAAGTTTGAAAAACAGCGAACAGAGAATGTCAGTAAGAACAAGATATGAGAATAACCTCGAGCCTGTCCATCAACTTTATATAAATAGCTGTCATTCACAGGCTCTCTGCGGTCGGATAACATGCCATTAAAGCAATAAGTGTTAGAGATCAAGGACTGAGGTCTTGCTAGCCATAACTTCAAATGTGACTCAGAGCACTGTCACATGATGATGGATGTTCTGCTCTGTCCTCCGCCTTCACACGATGACAAATATCTTTGTGTCACTTGCAATTGAGGACCTTCTCACTCCAATCAAATATCGTGTCTTAATGGGGATCAAAGAGGAAGCCTTGAACATGCTAAAACATTGTGATTGATTTTGTCCTATCGCAGGGGTGCTTAGTAATTTGAACTTTCATTCACATATACAAACACATTCCAGCCCTGACGTCCTTATCTTAAAAAGAAAGCAATCCTTTTTAGATTGACATTACCAGTTTTCCATTCTGTAGAAATATGAAAACTGACTTTCAGTGCAAAGAACCTTAACTCATGGGCTGCCATTGGTGGTACCAGAAGATTAATGCATTTAAATTAGGATGGCTCTGGAAAATTAAGGAAGTCCATTCATTGCCAACCCTCCCACTTCAAATGGTTTGGACGTTTTGCCCACTTGTCTACTAACAGTTTGACATGATTCCCACACATTGATATATTGTTTAAATAGTTCTATGTTGGTGCATGTTAGTTTGTTGTTGTTGTTACTCTTTATGTAAGACCTATTCTGAACTGCTCCGAGCATCTGTGCAGAGATGTTCTTTGTATATGATTGCTCTTTTTTATTATTATTGTAGTATTATAGTGGTGTTATTAAGAACTGCCACTGGGATTATCAAAAGAAATGTCAGGAGGGGATTGCGGTCCATCAGTTTAGTTGGAAGGCTTCCTCTAGGAGTTTTTTCTATAGGTCATAAGACTGCAAACATTACAGGAGGATCCTGTCAGGTATGGTACTTTTGGTTGTATGTACCGTATTGTTTCAGATTATATAGATCACAATTATTTTAATAGTTTGGCTGGGCCTGTGAAATATATGTTTTTTTTCCGGACCCCCAACAGCCTATTATGTTGTTTTTTCTGTAATAGTTATCTGAAAAACTACTATGTTAACCGATGCCTATTTGGACTGTTATTCTGCATTTTATTGTTGTTGCTTTAACGTATGTTTGTTGTTGGAGTTTGATAAAATAAAATAAATTGCTTTACATAAAATGCAATTTATACTCCAGTGGGATTTATTATATATGGAGGCAATACCATACCATTTAGTTGTTTTTCCAACCACCAACAATGCTATATATTGAGGTTAAATAGGGTGAAAACCACAAAATGGAGTCTTTATCTGACATGCAATGAAGACAGAGGCCATTAAGCCCGAAATGAGGAAAGAAAATGTTTTTGTGGGCAACTTTCCAGTGCCCAGGGAACATTTTGGGGCTGTTAGTCTTAGGTCATGGTTGCCGCAAGGAAATCCGGTGAACATCTATAAAATGTCAGGGAACAGAAAACTCTCTTGAGGGTTCTTTGACCGCTTGCAAAGTTAAATAGGCCGGTTTTAATGGCTGTAATCATCCCATCGGCATTTCAGATGGTTTGACTCCACATACACTTTCCACTTCCACAAAATGCATTTTAGAAAATGACCTATTCGGCTTCTAACTGTTTTTCAATTATGCACCTAATGATCATGCTGTAATAAAGTTCATTACGATGGATGAGTGCTGGACCTAGACTGAGATGATTTCGCCCTCCCACTTGCTGCGCCCACTCGCTCAAACATAATTTCGGTTCAAAGATTTATAAGTCAGGCTGTTGTTTGGAATCTGTTGAGTTCTAACACAGAATTGCTATTTACACCGAATATTTGATAACTCCTACTCTTGCTGTTACTCTGAAACACAGAAATGATATTAGTACAAATGTCTGATCCTTCCTCAATTTCTTATAAATTCTTGCTCTAAAGCTCTTTATCATAAAAGAGTGTTAGCGGGAGCTTTCTAAGCCTCTTGAACACAAACAAAGATGCTTGACAGCAGCAATTGCCTCCTCTATAGTACCTTTTACAGGAACAATGAATGATATTTTGTTTTGAGCATTACAGTACATAAATAATTCAATAGACACCCCGCATCGAAATGGAAGCAAATTAGATTTGCAGCCATCAGCTTTCACATTTTGTAAGATGTTATAGCCTCGGTACTCCAATACTAATCAGCTCTGGAGAATACATTTTATAAAAAAAATGTAACAGTGTGAAAATGTCACCACATTTATAGAGTGCCATTGGGCATTGTAAACAGCAGAAAGGGATTACGCTACTTTACCTTAATGTTGTATGATCCTGCTTATTTTATCATTGTGGTTTATTGCTATGAGTTAGATGGACATTTAATTGCAAAATCAATTAATATCTGTATCCAACTATACTATTTGACAAATCATTTGTTGGGGTCAAATTATTTTTTCAACTCTACTACTATTTTCTAGTTCATTGATAATCAAACATACAATGTACTAAATAAGTAGAAAAATTTGTTCGGATTCAATATTATATTGGATTGGATTGGATAACTTTATTCATCCCGTATTCGGGAAATTTCGTTGTCACAGTAGCAAGAGGGTGAGGATGCAGAAATGGGAAAGGCATTTTAGACATAAATAGCTAGGTAATAAGTAAGTTAATAAATAAATAAATGAATAAATATATAAATAAATAGCGTGTTGCTGAAATATATATATATATATGTGTATGTACACGTATGTGTATATGTATATGTACGTATATATATATATATATATATATATATATATATATATATATATATATATATATATATATATATACATATACATATACACATACGTGTACATATACATATACACACATGTACATACACATAAATATATATAAGCACATATATACATAGATACACTAAGATGTACATGCATGTATCCGGTAGGTCTTAACACTCAGCCATGTGTTTTGTTAAAGAGCCTGACAGGCAGTGACAGCTGATCACTTTAAAAAAAATACACTCATGGCAAGTCAATGTTATATTTCAGTAATTTATCTTATTGATGTTTATGCCTTTGCTGTAGTGAATTTTACCTACTCAGTAATAAATGATAACTTTATCCAGACTTTACACAGTTTTCTATTCTGGATTGATGACATTTTTTTTCTGAATCATTGTGTTGCCAGTGTGATCTTGCCCTGATCAATAGCATTACCAACAGTGGTTCAAATAAATGTAGTTATTCCCTTCCCTTCATGGGAGGACTTACTTTCATCCATCTAACTCAAATATTTGCTCCTTAACAATAGCCTGGTTTATACAAAGCAGATATCGTCATGGGCATCTCACGTATGCCTTGCGGAGGCCTGTTGGGAGGAACATGAGACAGAGATAAAGAAGATGGTTATTATAAGAAGCTGGAATGCAGTAACGCATGACAGCTTTTGAGCAATGGATGCAGGTTGGACGCTGAACAAAGTAGGGGAGGGGCCAGCCTCAGATCAGGCTCTCCTGTGGCCTGGTCTTTTTCTGCTTGATCCCATCTAACCTTATGTTTCTAGGGAGGGATGTTCTAAAGCCATGTAATTAGTGATATTACATTTACGGCAAACATGACTTTAATATCAACAAAGGCAAGAAATGTGACATTTTTTTGCTTCCCATTTTACTTCTGTCATCTAAATAATAGTCAAAATTTTGAAAAACGAGCCAAAATATTTCTTTTGTGATATAAAATCTTTAACCTTTTATTATTGCAATAGTTGCATTACTACCAATATAAAACTATACATATAAAAAACAATGAAGAGCGTAGTTAATGATGTGACCTTGGATTAGGAATCCATCCCCTCCACTGTAACCTGGGATTATGTTTAAAGCACTACTGGGCCAGTATTATACACAGGATTATTCGTTCATCCCACATTTCGCGTGTTTGCAGGCAAGCCGCTTCACGATTTGACACAATTAATGCACACTGGGGTAAAGGGGTCAAAGAATGGTTTGTATACAATTCTGGGACATTTTATTGCAACACTTTTCAATGTACCGCAAATTACCCAATGTTATATATGGCAAATACGTAAATCTGATTTTTTTTTCCCATTTGTAATGGAAATTTGTAAAATGTGGTTAAATTCTGATGATGCATTAATTTTAGTCGATATGCTTTATGAGTATTTCACCACTTTAACATATGTAGGTGTTTACGCTGAGGTGTTACAATTGGAGTTAGAAATACGAAGTGAAAGTTGTGACACAACAGATGGCCGCTGCAGGTTGCCTGGTAATTTCAACTATTTTATTTTTGGTCTGAGTTGAACACTATGAACAGTATGTATGAGAAATTCTTTTTTTATGGTTGCTGTAGGTTTATGGTGTGTCTACATTACAGTTTTAACAAAGATGTCAACGCATGAAAATATGAATGAGGCATAATTGTTGTATCGCGTGTCAAAATACAAGGTGACCGAGGTGAGATTACCGTATTTTCCGCACTATAAAGTGCACCAGATTATAAAGTGCACCTTCAATGAATGGCCTATTTTAAAAATGGTTTCATATAGAAGGGGCACCGGATTAGAATACAGAGTAGTAATAGTGATGGTGGTAGTTGGTGGTAGATGTTGTAGTAGGAGTGGTAGTGGCAGTGGCAGTGGGAGTTGTAGTGGGAGTAGTAGTAGTAGTTGTAGTAGTAGTAGTAGTGGGAGTAGGGGACATCCCCAAATTTGGAAAGATAAAAATGCTTAATTTTTGTCAATAATAAAAGAGACTGGGCTGCCCGGCGGGTCGCGTGGTTAGCGCTTCTAGGGTCCTGGGTTCGAATCCAGGTCGGTCTACCTGTGTGGAGTTTGCATGTTCTGCGTGGGGTTTCTCAAGGTACTCTGGTTTCCTCCCACTTTCCAAAAATATGCATGAGAGACTAATTGGACACTCTAAATTGCTCCTAGGTATGAGTGTGAGCGTGAATGTTCTCTGTCTCCTCGTGCCCTGCGATTGGCTGGCCACCGATTCAGGGTGTCCCATGCCTGTGGCTGGGATAGGCTCCAGCATCCCCCGCGACCCTAGTGAGGACAAAGCATTTCAGAAAATGAGTGAATAAAAGAGATTGCAGCAAAAGCAATTCATGTTGGTCATTGGCCTCTTCTTTATTCTAGCGAATATACCAGAGATGACAAATTCTTGAGGCACAGTACAAGTTGTTAAAGACACAGAACTAGGAATAGCTCTATCCACTCCCTGATAGCATCATTCAGTTCAGTGGTGGTTCTGGTGGCAGCAAGAAGGAGCGAGCTCTCAAACCTTCAAGCTATTCCGAGACTGGCTAAAAGAAAACTATGCTGTCTGACCAGTCATAAGACTAATTTGGAGTGGACATCTCATAGCCCTATAGCCAGACTTAAGATATCTGCATTTGGGGCTAGCCAAAATCCCACGGGTATTTAAAGAGACCTAGATTCATCAATAAACTGAAGGAAACCATCAGGGAAGGACGAAGGGTCATTCCTTGGTCTCTCAGGACGTGTTTAACAACAAGTACTGTGCCTCAAGAAATACCAAAAGCAGAAGGACTGTCATCTTAAGTACATGTTCATGAATAAAGAGGAAATGGCTGAAGGAAATTGTTTTTAATCATTACATTCTTGGGAAAACATATTCATTGTAACTGAAGTTTTTTTGCTTTTTATTCCAACTAAAGAAAAAATAATCAAGATATCCCCCCTCCAAATTAGGGGCTGTTTTTTAGGGGTGCGAGAGAGGAGTAACATGTAACATTCTCACCTTGTTTTTTTTATCCAAATAAAACAAACACAATAAGCCAGAAAATTATATTTTCCAAATACAGTGGAACATCTACTTACAAATGTTTCTACATTACAAAAGCTTTAATGGAGCAAATCTTTATCACAAAACTTTGAAATTTATTTGTCATTTTCCTTCTTTATTCACATTTCCCTGGGGATTATTTCCCTAAATTCCCACAATTTTTCAAAGTTATGGTCACAAACACAGCAGGGAAATAAGAGTACTGAAGTCCAAACACCCACAGCTGCATAAATGACTTTTTTGCATTTTTTTGTAAATTTTCCCACCTTGTGCCTGAATCTTGTAAACAATCCTGACCCCATTTGACAGGTTGTTTCAGTTAAAGCCTCACACCCCGTACCCAGATCTGTTCCTGTGCTTCTCAGTTAATGGATTATTCATGGATCATGAAGCTGTCCCACTGTGTTACTCATTGCCTGCTAGGAGGACAGGCCCGATTGCATCAGTTCATTGCCAAAAGTTGTCATACTGGCTCTTTTTTAAATTGATCATGACAGATGAAACTTTTCTGATGTTTCTACATAACAATAATCACTTTGTGAGCAAAACAAGCTTTTTGAGATTTTTCGGTTACAGAACGACATTTGACTGCAGTTGTTGAAAAGATAAAAACGCCATTTTATATGGATAAATTGGGCCAATTTAAAGTCTCATCTCTCTTTTTTCTACAATATTACATTAATTTGAAAATGTTATTTTACCTCGGACTTGCCTTTGGTATGAATGATGACACAGTTACGTAATATTGGTCAGGGTTGTTGGCTGGGACATTGTGAGACACTTTTAAGAATTTTTCTCTCTATTTCGATGCGAGTCTATGCCATATTCTTATAAATAAAATCAAAATATGTCAAACTTTTAAGTGAAGTTATTTAGACTATTCTATTAAATCTAATTAAATTCTAGTTAATGAAATAATGACACATATTAGTCATGTTAAGTGACTGTTATATCTAACTGAAGCCACACGTAGCAGAGTGTTATGCAAAATAAAAATATTACAAAAAAATATATGGTTTGGCCCATCAGTCATATGTAAACGCATTAAAACCGATGTTTTGAAAACATCGAACCAAGTGAAGATTTAGTTATTCTGTATTTTATGTCTACGTTTTTAAGTAAAGCTCCACATTGACAAGACAGACAAAGGACAATGTGAAGGTGAATTCTATTATCTCTGCAACGAGGCTTATTCTCCTTCCATTCAGCAATGCTGTATTAGCACCCTCTGTTGATACGTCACTAATTCACTGTGTTTGACTGTTTAGGTTTTCTATAATGACATCAAATACAATGGCTTGCTGGTCATTTACGATCAGGTGCAATAAACTGTAAACATTGTTTTGGAAAAAAAAGGCAATAGACAGAAAGAGTTGTAAACAGCAAACCCCAGGCAAAAATTTCACTACGACATCTTTGGTGCAAATTCTTATCCACTGCATTACATGATGGAGGGCAAGTTAAATATAAATGCATAAAACCGCACTCACCTAAAAACAAGCTGTTGTGTAAAGAGATTTTCTTGATGGAGAATATACTTGTTTTTATTGAAAGCACAAGGTCTAGATATCTTGCCTTCAGTTAAAATAAAACTTGACTAGTGCAACTTGACTTTCAATGACGTATCCCTACACCTGCGACAAGGCATTGTGGTGTTGCCAACTCGAAATCTGATTGGTTAAAGCAACAGTCTTATCGACGGTTGTTTATTGCAGCAGAGCCTGCAGAACTGATTGTGAAGGCCTTGAGGCAGATTTCTGACCCTGGCAACAAATAATGGCTGAAATGTGATTGGTTAAATGCTTCAATATGAAAACACACATGGAAGCAGTGCAACCAGGGGGGAAAGCAATGAAAGGAAGCTAATAGACAATTTGGAATTATTTTAATAAGTATTGATGGACAAAATGTAATATATGATTCAGATATTTCTTAAGCCAGCAGAGAAGGCCTTGAAGGCCCTGACGGCCGGCCACTGCTCTATTCTCCATAAAAGGATTCTCGGTCCAGCAGTGATTTCCTTATATAACACCTGCTCTGTCAGGTTAGACTGGAACACCAGTTGCCTCGTCAGTGCTGCAATTGTTATTGTTAGCAACGACTGTCAGAGTGCAGGCATCCATGTTCCTCTCTAACTGGAGTGCAAAGGCGGTAGCATAGAAGGCAAAGGGGGATCTGCGATGGCTGTCTCTCACTGACCTGATTATAAAAATCAGTTGCATGGCATTCTTCCCAGAGGGTGAGGGGTGTCTTCATGAAAAATATGCCTGTTGTGCTAGTTTATGTTGCAAGATCCCTGTTGACAAAATCTAGGCCTTGATGGGCAGAAAATGATACAGTAATTGGTTAAAAAAAAAGGAGTTGAGATCCTGTCTTCCCACCCTCGATCCCTGTGCAGACAAGTTGAATCATTGAATTCACTGTTAACAGTTTAAGCTTTCATTTATTATTGTCCTTAATGTCATACTATTAAGCCACACTATTAATAACATTTTTAGCATTTGGTGATGCTAAAATAACATTTTTTTCCATTCATTTTCTGTACTACATATCCTTACAAGGTCCAATGATAAAGGTGGAATAGTCAGAATCAGTTTAGTAGTAGGCCAAGACTTAATTTCTGCATTTTTGGCCATCTTTGACACGTCTTTGGCATTTACCCTTAAACGGGAATATTGTGTTTAGAAACAAATTTCTTAATCTACATTCCACAGTCTTAAAAAATCAACTCATCACTAATCTGAGGGGTAAGGAATTTTATTACTGCATTCATTTTCTTTCGTAAAGAGTTGTAAAATTGACTTTTCCGCTAATATGGATGTGGATTGAAGAAGTAGATGAAGAGCCTGAGTGATTTATTTTATAATCTGTTGGGTTCGACTGGGGATAAACGGTGGGAGATGGTGGCTATTCTCTTAAAAGTGGACTTTGCTCTAATTAGTGTGTATCTATCTGCTCAGAGGCATATCCGAGAATGCTGGAATGGGGACTGCTTTTCTCTTTTGTAAGGAAACTGAGCTGTTAATCTTTAATGATCTCAGATGGGTTTTTGTGAAACTATATGTGCCTATCATTAGCTTTGTGCATAAAATTTAACAATAAGGTTCACATTTTCAGAGAAAAAAGTTAAGTTAAAAAATAAAGTGTGCAAAACTGTCATTCTCTTGACAACAGAAAAAAAACTCATTGAGGATAGACGTCCATTCCATTTCAATGAGGAGGGCTGACCGCAATCGTTCGGTCAATCCTCCAATCAAAATGCATTTGACGTGTTACTCCAAACCAAAATAGTTGAAATGGATGTAATGTCTATCATTGCCAATGGTCAATGTTCAGTAGTTCGATTAAGCAGTATGAGAGGGCTGCATAATTTACTATCCCCAAGTACATTTCCAGATATGTGTAAATATATTTAATAATTCATCCATTCTTTCATCTTCCGTACTGCATATCCAACAGACAACCATTCACACTCACAATCATACCGCCACCAGCAAGAATCGAGCCTGCGCCTACCCATACCGAAATCAGGCGGCTTTATTTAATAATTCAAATCATTAATTATATCTATTCATCTACTCTCTGCTTATTTGTGTTGGCATTTTCCGAGTTTGACAAAACCAAGATTTTTCTGAATCGAGACCATAACATAGAGAGTGTATAATCCATGGCAGATTTCAACAGTTTAGGAACATTCTCACTTTAATTTTCTATTGTCATTTAAATACTGTACTTTGGATAGGCAAAATTTCAAAGTCTGCAAAGGAGAAAAAAACACAAACAACTAAGACATTTACCGTAAAACCTCTATTTGAAGGGCACCTCTAATAAAACGGCACCTTGGTGGAAGAATTGAAAAATAGAACGGCACCCACTAATTGAACTGCACCTCTATTTGAACGACACCCTCTAATTGAACCGTGACCGGACGTTTGGTCGCCGGACTTTTGGTCGCCGGATGTTTGGTCGCCGGACGTTTGGTCTCCGGACGTTTGGTCGCCCGGACCCAAACGTGCGGCGACCAAACGTCCGGCGACCAAACGTCCGGCGACCAAAAGTCCGGCGACCAAACAAGGTAAAACAACACGGTCTACGCATCAATCAAAGACAACAATGGCCCTGAGCAGTTTCACTTTCACTGAGCGGACGTGTGAGTGTATGAGTGTGAATGTACATAGGTTGTCCCCTTAGGAAGGGACGTCAGTCAGGGTCTTAACAAGTTCTCCAACAAAACACAATAAAAGTACGGGAAATTTGGAGCTTTTCTTTAGCCTAATAATTAATAGGGCATTAAGTATGACCAAATAATAATTCACAGTTTGTATTTAGGGAATTTGAGCAACAATTTTAAATGGTAATTATCAATAACCTTCCGGGCGACCAAACGTCCGGCGACCAAACGTCCGAGTACCTAACTGAACGGCACTTCTAATTGAACGTCACTATGGGAAACGTTTGAAACATAGAGCGGCATGCCGGTGAAATAGAGGTTTTTCTCAACCTGAGAAGGTGGTCAGATAGCAAGCGCCTCTTGCCTGGGATTCATACCGTTGTCACATTAGCGATGCCACCAAGAAGCAATTGAAGAAGCTACATATTGATGTGGCCGTGATTCCAGGAGGGTGCACCAAATTTATACAGGCCCCCGAGGTCTATTGGACTATTGGATTCAAGGCCAAAGTCCGACAGTTCTACGAGCACTGGATGTTGCACAGCTAGAAGAGCTACACAAAATTCGGCAACATGCGAGCACCAACCGCTTCCGACGGCTCAAAAGATTGCCAGATCCATTCTTTCAGGTCAGACGGCTTGATTCAGACTGGTTTGCAACTTCTCCAGCAAGCGCGAGCCAATGCTGGCAACGATGAACGTGAACTCACTCAGAAACTGGACGCTGATGTCTGAATGACGAGGACAGCTACAACAGCGACAGTGTCCCTAGATTTTCACCAGTTAATTTTTAATTACTTACCAATAACCACCTTGTATTTGTGCCTTTTGTTAAATAAATATGTATATGTTACCTGGTTTCTCTTTTCATCCATAAAATTTACCGCATCTTCTCAAAATTCTGACCAGCTAGTCAAAAAAATAGAGCGGCACCCTCTAATTGAACGACACTACGGGCAAAGTTTGAAAAATGAAATGGCCTGCCATTGAAATAGAGGTTTTATTGTAACTTAAGAAATCTGAGGAACGGGAAGCACACCTATTGTGGGACATGTTCCAAAAGATTCTTCTGAATCCGAACCATTGTGTCTTGAATACAAAGAAATGTCGAAATTGTCAAGGGATTTGAATGTGAAATGTGTTGATTAGTGTCAGAAATCTTGGGCTGCGCTCTAACTGGATAATAACGCGAACTTTTCATCTTAAGACGTTTAGGGATGAATTAGAATAAATAAATGTAAACTTCTGATAGTATCGTCAATCACTAGAAAAGGAATTTAATGTGGTAGTTTGGAAGCAGTCCATCCAACATAAGACTGCAGTGTCTGTTTTATCAAAAGAACTAGATGTCCAATTCTTATTAACACTTACACAAAATGATTAGATTATACCAACAATTTTGATTCCTTCACGTGAAGGATGGTTAAATGTCACATTATTACCAGAGATTCAAAAAGTGTATTTGATGTATCAATTTCTGCATGTTTCCCAAGCGCACACTGATAAGTGCATATTAATTGTGTATTACATAAACACACTAAAAACGGGAGCTTGTTTTTGTATAACTTGTCTAATATCCATTGAGTTGGCATAGTGCTAGAATATTTTACTAGTCATTTGTTAAAATTAGAACATTTTTGCATATACTTGGACTGAGGCTGAAATTGTGAACTGGTTTGGGAAATTCCCTTGTCAAGGGGGAATTAATTATGCATTCAGTCGCAAAGGGGGTTGAGCAATACTGTTTAAGGGGCTCTGAGAATAAGGACAACTTTGAATTTGTTCCTCACGTGTATTTTTTCACCTTTCTATGCCAAAGGATCTCTGCCTCATCCAAACACTGACTTTGCCCACGGCTTTAGAACAATCCAAAAAATATGTTGTTGGTTATGAATGCCACACACGAATTGTTTACAGAGCTTGAAGGTAAACCTTCAAATATGATCTCCACCAACCCTAAAAAAGCATTCGAAATTCAATGTGATCTATGACATTTGATCATCAGAGTTTCTATAAACCATACTCGAGCTCCATAAATGTAAACAGAAACAAAAAATAGCTGTTCCATCATTCAACATATTATATCCAAGTAAACCAATGGATTATAGAACCTCAAGATTCTAGAAAGTATGCATTTCTTTAGGTAAAAACAACAACGGTCGTGTATATGTCAACAGTCTTATATCTTGCAGTTGAAAGACCTTTCTCAACCTCAGTGGGACAGTTACAATCCAGAGAAGCCCTCACTGAGCTAATGTTTGTTTTCCTTCTCCCTTGTCATGAATTTTTCATTAGCCACTCGGTGACACATTTTATATGTTTCCCCTGTAGAGAGTGAAGTAAGCATTCTTCTAACAGGTGAAATTTGCCATTGGTCTACAGTGACTTTTGATTATCGTCTGTTTACATTTGCCTTGTGAGGAAAGAAAAAAAGTTGTTTCAGTGTGAAAAATTGCCTATTAGCTAGGTAATATTGATTGTTCAAAAAAAAGTGCTGTATATATTTAATGATTTTTTCATCTTCCATAACTCAGCTGACTTCAGGTGAAAGGCAGACTACACCCTAGACTGGTCGCCAGGTCACACAGAGAGACAAATGACCATACCCACTCAAAATCATACCACCACCAGAGGGAATCGAGCCTGTCCCTGCCCGCACAAAAGTCAGGCGAGTGAACCTCTACACCACAAGGCGACTCCCAGAGTCATTTAATTTTTTCAATTATTACAAAAATTCTACAGAATCGAGCCCACGTCTGTAAGAATTTTTTTTTTAATAAATGGATTAAAAGAACTGAATTAAAAGCCCTGAATATTCCGTTTTTTATAGATCTAAAACAATGTTTATTTTAGCTTTTTGTACTAAATGATTTTTTAACTAAAAACACAAAGAAAAACATGGACAAAAAAATTGCAATTATTAATTTAAAAGGGGGAAAATCAGGAAATTTAATATACATCTATACTCTTCATTTTAATTTGATCCTAAAACAGAAAGTTGACATTCATGATTTACTTTACCGGGCCACACAAAATGATGCAGCGGGCCAGATTTGGCCCCCGGGCCGCCATTTTGACACATGTGCTCTACACCATGAGGCGCCTCACAGAGTGAATTTTTTTTCCCATTAATACTAAAATTCTACGTACTCTGAGGTAAAGTAATTGACTGCGCTGACCAAGGTAGGATGGCAGTGAAAGAACAACCATTCATTCACTACCACCCTCCCCCTTCAATTGGATTGGATGTCTACTGGTGATAGACTAATTAAAATTCACATCACAAGGATGAGGCGGTCTGGCGGCCGAGCGATTAGCACGTCGGCCTCACAATTTTGGTGTCAAGGTTTCTACCCCAGGTGGGTCCTCACATTTAGGGTATCCCCCGCCTAGTGCCCATAGTTAGATGGGAGAGGCTCCGGCATCCCCCGCGACCTTTGTGAGGATAAACAGATCAGAGAATGAATGAATCAGAAGGATAATTGTGTGCCACACAATTAGATGTCTATCATTGTCTTAGGAATGCACGACAGGAGCTCCCTTTTTTACGGTGGTGTGCATAGCTGATAGCCAATTTTGGGTATATAGTGGTAAGTTTCAAATAATACATATTTCACAGCATCAGCACCTTTTTTCTTGATACTCCCCGATACTGATGATATCACATTAGTGTTGTATCAGTACCGATACGTGCAGCACTAAAATATTAATGATGAGATTTTTCTTAAGTGATTAGAAGGCAATATGTCCATAGGTCAGTGGTGCTGGGAAAAAGCAATAAAATAGTAAAGTTTTAGCTAAGCTTAGTATGTCAACAGATCTCCGGCTGTGAAGGGAATTAGATGTACAGTCCTGTGCTTGGAGGTGACTTTTAGCTCACCGCAGAGCAAATCCATGCTGAAATCCAACTGCCAAAGAGTCACACTAGCTGCTGGTAATGGCCTTACAGTGAGTATGATCTGTGTTATCTGGTGTCTAGGGAAAAGACCATCCATGTAAAGACAACTAGGCAGTGAATGGAAACCAATTTCTTGGACAATTGACCTGGCTGTGGTGGAACCAAATGGCCTCGGTAACAACAAAGAAAATGTAGCCCAGGATGGAAATCATTTCAGCTGTAATTGAATTGCACAGAAACCGTACACGCGTATTGAAAGATGTCTTTACAATAGCAATGTCTTTTTGAAAAGCAGTGTGATTACCGAAAAGGGAAACTGGAGACAAAGTGTGCTGCCTGACATGTCTGTACGCCGGCTACACAAAAAGGAGAAAGTGAAATCAATGGCAGATGTTAATTGAAATATAATGTGTTATAACTGAATAGGAAGGCTTTCAAATATTGTCCGTTGGGGTCCATTTGTGTTCATTCTACTTTTTTCTCACTCTATATCACAGGTGTCACAAAGTGGCGGCCCGGGGGCCAAATCTGGCCCGCCGTATCATATTGTGTGGCCCGGGAAAGTAAATCATGAGTGCCGACTTTCTGTTTTAGGATCAAATTAAAATGAAGATTATAGATGTATATTATATTTCCTGATTTTCCCCCTTTTAAATCAATAATTGCAATTTTTTCGTCCATGTTTTTCTTTGTGTTTTTAGTTAAAAAATCATTTAGTAAAATCTAAAAATATATAAAATTATTTTCTGTTTTCCACTTTAATATGGAACATAATGATTAAAACAGATTTTCCCTTACTAAGAAAAAAAGTTCAAATAAACACTTTTTTAGATCTATAAAAAATGGAATATTTAGGGCTTTTGATTTAGTTCTTTAAATACAATTTTTAAAACAATATCTAATTATTATATCTAAAATGGTCCGGCCCACATGAAATCGAGTTGACGTTAATGCGGCCCGCGAACCAACCCTAGTCTGACACCCTTGCTCTATATCATGTGTATATTAACATCCACACTTAGTATACAATTTGAATGACAAACTGCTGTCAATTACTGATGTAAGTGTATAGTTTTTTAAAAATATTTGGGTTTATTTAATTTTTGTTATCATCCACATTCTAAAGAAATTGTCATGGCAATGTAACTGTCATTTATTATTTTTTTGACATAGTAAAGACAACCCCAGAAAAGCTTCTACTACAAATAACCAACTTATAAGACACACAAAAAGGTTTCAACCATGTTTACTGAGTTGAGTTACAACTTCCATTCTTAAAAGGTTGTTTTTTTCTTTCTTTCAAGGTCGTGCATTCACATCATCTACATGCACTGACTTGTAAGAATAAATATGTTAAACATTTTTTAGTCAAGTATCACAATTTATTACAAAAACTAGAACTTTTTCATCTGTTAGTGGTGCCATGCCGTAAGCATATAACAATACCGTATAAAACCTCCACTCTAAAATCCACCAGTAAAAGCAAAGGTCATAGATGCTTACCCAGCATTTACAGAAGTTAAGACATGCTGTTACTGTACAGATAACGTTCCCCTTAATGTACAAGCCTCTGCTCCATTCTCATTCATAAATTGTATTTTAGGACAACGCCGAGAAAAAAAAGTGTTATGATAACACATTTAGGAAATTAAAAGAAAATAAACGAATACACACAAGCACTCACGCAAGTGCTGAGATTCTTTTCAACAGCCCAAGGCACTCAGGCTTGAATGTTGGCAATGGGCATGTCAACCTTCGCACGAAATCACGTCAGTTGGCATAAGATGAAAACAGAGAAATCCAGTGTTCTGCTGATGAAAACATTGTCTTTAAAGAAGTCCGACTTGTCCGTTTTCACAGTGAAAATCTTCCACAGGCAAAACAAAAGGAATCTCTGGAGGAAGATGTTTGGTTGAATTGCAGGACATCTTTTTACAAAGAATACATGACCTTCTACTGCACTGAACCTTTCATTCGTGTTGCCGTGAACATCATCCAACATCAGACAGGGCCACAGATAAACCTGTTTTGAATTCAAGCATCGTAATTTGGTAAATGTTTAATACCAAAGACGGCTTCCAAAGAGAAAATCTGAAGAAAAAAAGATTGCTCACTTTATTTTTAGTTTCTCCGCATCTAGTAGTCATTAAAATATTTGCCTCTGTTTCCTTCCATTTCCTTCATAGATGCTCGTGACCACTGTGGCCTCAACAAATGAATTGATCTTCTCTCACCCAGTTTTTAGTTGAGGTGGCGGCAAGCTTCAAAAGTCCACTTTGAGGCACCTCCGTAAATTTCAAGGCTCGTTTCCAGCCAAGCAAAAACATTACCCACTTGTGCTTTGCTGCTGCAAGTTGCCAGATTGTATATTTCTCCCATGGATAGTTTGCGATCCCAGATGTGAAAGTTGGCCAGATCTCCAACAAATGCTTGTGTTGCGTCAAAACCACCTCCATAAGTGTCCTGTAGCGAAAACAGATTGAGTTAGTCCCTTAACTCATCTACTGCCTTTCTAATGGATTGGACGTGTACTTGTGACAAACTCATTTAAATCCACCAAAAGGGAAGAAAAGAGCCACATATTTGGTATTGAAAAGATAAATTATCTCAATCTCATTTACAATTTCTTATTGAATTTTTACATTTTTGTTTGTTTCACTCCAACTGTCTGAAAGGTCACAGTTCAGGATGGTTAGACATGAGAGATACTAATTTATATGTTGTAAATATATTTTATTGGCCACTAAATCATCATGGTGCTTCATTTAGTTTCCAGATTTTGCCATTTTAAACGTCTTCTCTAAATCGAGTATAATTTTCCTTTAACAGTCTCAGGTTGTGAATATTTACATTAGTCTAAGATGCTAAACAGGTTTAGCCATTATTCCAATCGAGGTCACCCAGTTCTGCAAGAGCCTTACGTACCGTTCCATTAGAATATTTACATAAATTTACTCAGGACCAAATAAGATGCTTTTTAACATAAAATCCTGTGTGTGTCCTTTAAAATTTAAAATGAGAGGACTTTTCATTCAGCTAGAAGAAGTAAATTAGAGCCGTGTACAATGTTGACATGTCAAATAATCTTTTCCTTGTTCGACTGAATTTCTCCTTTTAAAAAAGGGAAATTTGTTACATATTCACTCACTCGAATTCTGAATTGGTTCCATCGATTTTCAACACCCCTTATCCTTTACTTCACAAAAAACTCAATAAGCCATGTATATTGTAAAAATAAATAAAAACAAACAACCAGGCAAACAAATAAATAAAACTCAAATTTATGGAAAATCAACAGTGAAAGTTGATTGTCAATTTAACAACAAACTACCGTAAAATAAACTGTATTTTATTTTTTGGACATTTATTACACAGCATTTCCACCTACCACTCTGTCCTTACTATGTTTGACTACCAAGGTAACAGAGTGAGTTCAAATCCAGACTGAAGCAAAGGGTCAATGACAAAAGTAGCAAAGTGATGACACCAACAACACTGGTTACAAGTCAAATATAGTAAAACATGTCATTGCTTTCAGTGAACAAGGAAAGAAAAATCTCCAAAAACCTATTCCAAAATTGAAAGAAACAACCGTTTTTACGCTATTTTCTATTTTTCCTGTTTTTTTTTATGCTAACCTTGTGCCAACCACCAAGCATTTTATTGTAAATTTTTCATCATTCATCTTCCATACCACCCATCCTCGAAAGAGTTGCAGGGGTTTCTTGAGCCTAACCCAGCTGTCTTCAGGTGAAAGGCAGACTACACCCTAGACTGGTCGCCAGC
The DNA here is from genome assembly GCF_051989625.1 of Stigmatopora argus. Taxonomy (NCBI): domain Eukaryota; kingdom Metazoa; phylum Chordata; class Actinopteri; order Syngnathiformes; family Syngnathidae; genus Stigmatopora; species Stigmatopora argus. Next base: position 6,444,425 of record NC_135400.1, read on the forward strand.
CAGTCGCAAGGCACACAGAGAGACAAACGACCATCCGCACTCACAATCATACCGCCACCCATGGGAATTGACGCACCGAAGTCAGGCGAGTGAACCTCTACACCACGAGGCGGCCAAGTATAAATTTGTGTTTGTTTATTGACTTTTTTACTCTGTACTGTGTTTACAGTCACTGTGTAATAAACAGACCCAGGTTTCAGTTTGTATTTCACCTTAAGGAGACCCTTAGCGGGGTTTTTCCTATGTAAAATTCATAAATGGATGTACTGGACCAAGATTTGAACTCTAACAAGTTCTATCAACTGTGGCCTGTCATTGGCCCTGGGGAAACAAATCTTGCTTGTACATGTGAAAATTGAAAACACTTTAAAGACATTACCTGCTCTTGACCAAGGATCAACAGTCCTTGTGGTTTTATAGGGTGGTATGGGGCCAAGTTCTCGCCACTCCCCCTTTTGACACCATCTTGGAAAGCTTCCCAGACACCATCACGAGTGGTCCAGGTCACGCAGATATGATGCCATTTGCCATCATTGATCAGGAATGGCAGTTTTGCAACCTTTAGGGGGCGGAGGCATAATGTCAAATGTGGACTTCAATCAGGCCATCCATTCAAACGTAATACCTTATCATTGATCAGTATCTCCATCGGGTTGTTTCCCCATTCGATGAGCACAAGCTCATTAGCCTGACCAGGAACGGCGTAGGAAAAAGGTGTGCCCACACCTGGGGATGCGCTGGACTTGAGCCACATGCAAACAGTGAGGGCGTACATCTCAGGCAAACTTTTCTTCACCTTTGCGTACATGTAGTTGGTTCTCAGTGGAAATGTAAGCTGGAATTTATCCAGAGGCCTATTTTCCCGCTGACCTGTTTAGAGGAAATAAAAAATGTGTTTGCATGGCAAGTATTTTAGATGATGCAGTCATCTTGCAGACTGCGGGTGGATATCTTTATCCACAAGTGCTTCCCTAACCCGTTTCCATTTTTTTTAAACATAGGCACTGAGATTTACAGTCATTTTATTAAGTACAGATGCAGTCTTTTGCATTCCTACACGAGGCAACTAAAATAATACAAACTCCTTCAATGTCCATGTTTTACAATGATTAAGTCAAAAGTATTTAGCACAAGTGTGTCAAAGTGGCGGCCCGGGGGCCAAATCTGGCCCGCCGCATCATTTTGTGTGGCCCGGAAAAGTAAATCATGAGTGCCGACTTTCTATTTTAGGATCAAATTAAAATGAAGAGTATAGATGTATATTAAATTTCCTGATTTTCCCCCTTTTAAATCAATAATTGTAATGTTTTAATATTTTTTTTCAGTTTTTAGTTCAAAAATCATTTTGTAAAATCTAAAAATATATTTTTTAAAAAGCTTAAATAAACATTGTTTTAGATCTATAAAAACGGAATATTCAGGGATTTTAATCCAGTTCTTTTAATCCATTTATTTAAAAAAATCTAAATATTATATCTAAAATGGTCCGGCCCACATGAAATCGAGTTGACGTTAACGCGGCCCGCGAACCAACCCGAGTCTGACACCCCTGGTATATAGCCAAAGCACAAAAATATTTTGCTCATTTGACTTGAGAATTGTTGAATTCATTTTTTATTAGCTTACTAAAAATTCTCTATGTATACATCATGACAGAGTAGGCAACACGTTGGAAAAGAAGTGAGCATGGTTCATGTGCAGTTAACTTGCTCAGCCTGCTTCATTCCAGATTCTCCTTGTTAGTTTCACTGAAGACTAATGATTCCTATGGCATATATAATATATGGCATGACTGTAAATGGATGCTTGTCGATATGTGCACTCGGTTCGCTTGGTGACCATTCTGCGGTGCCTCCCACCTCACATCCAAAGCCAGTTAGGACTGACACCACATTTATATGACAATGAGGGCATTCACATGTCAATTTATGGGAATTTATTATTGAAAAGATTAGCATTTGAATAAAACGTATGCATGCGTATATATATATATATATATATATATATATATATATATATAGATAGATAGATAGATAGATAGATAGATAGATAGATAGATAGATAGATAGATAGATAGATAGATAGATAGATAGATAGATAGATAGATAGATAGATAGATAGATAGATAGATAGATAGATAGATAGATAGATAGATAGATAGATAGATAGATAGATAGATAGATAGATAGATAGATAGATAGATAGATATATAGATATATATATATATTTCAGCAACACGCTTATTTATTTATTTATTAACTTACTTATCTATTTATGTCTAAAATGCCTTTCCTGTATCTGCATTCTCACCCTCTTGCTACTGTGACAATGACATTTCCCGAATACGTGATGAATAAAGTTATCCAATCCAATCCAATAAAGTTATCCAAAATTTAAATAAATCTGTTTTCATTTGTCAGACTACGGCAATTTTAATGTATAAGTAATCTGAAATTTAATCCATGCAATCTAATCTTATTCAGTGTCTGAAAATGTTGTGGCAGGAGTGGTTGTAGTGTTGTATGTTTTCTGTAAATTTGGCAAAATGAAAACTTATTGTTAAACAAAATTCCCTTCAAGCTATTTTCTTTCATATTCTTTTGCACTGTGTCTCCAAAAACTGACTGTGTCAATATTCATGATTTCATCTCCAACACCTTTTATATTAACATTTTCCTGCAATTAGAATGCAGTGTTTACTTGTGTTTTTGTTTGATACTTCCCTCTTGGTGTCTTTTGCTTTTGCCGGGATATCTTTTTAGAATCAAAATTCAGAATAAATTAATGAGCAAAAGCCACTTTCTCTGTTCATCCTCCATCAAAATGTGCCAGTGTCCAGAAAACAGATCAATCCTAACACTCACACGAGGGATTTACTACATTGGAATTATACATTACACAACAAATCCACAATCGAAACGCTCCAGATTTGCCTTAATCTCAATTTGATAAATACATCTGAGGAGCAGTGACGTTTGAAAACCGTCATCTCGTGCGACCATGCAGTCGCGACTGCCAGCAGATCAGGGCTGTCCTAAACACATTTTTAGTTTTAGCTTTCAAATGTAGGGATAAAATGGTTTAATCTGTTGGAAGCACAGCAAAGCCTCCCAAAATATTTGCTCCCTCACGAGTCGATGAACCTGCCAAATCAGAAAAGATCTGATCTCACGCGGCCTTTTCTCGAAGAACCCCTTCTAAATCTACCAGATATTGGCAAGGTAGCTTGCTCTATGTCTTTTGGTTGCACATACCTTTCTCTAGGTTGGTGATTCTCTGATGCAAAGATGTGAGTGTGGATTCAACTCTCCCACGCTGAGCTGTCTCATTCCGGAGTCCGGGCTTCCCCTCCTCAATGCTATTCACTCGGGACAACACCTGCTTCTCCAAGTCGTCGATTTTACTTTGGAGCAGGTCTTTGAGGCTGTTGGCTTGCACGGAGTTGTTACTTCGACTGAATTGCTGTGGAAAAAGGGAGAGAGAAAGACGCACTGTTCAGCTTTGTTTAAGGAAATAACTCACAATATGGAGTTTTTGATACGCCTGCACAATCAAAGATAGAATAATTTCATCTTGCATCAGATTGAGTAGTAATTTTGATGTATATACTGTCCAGCTCTGGTTGTAAGATTCCATCTGATGGGAGAATTTGTGAAATAATGTTAAAAAAATGAAGGAACATGCAATTGATGACAGACTGTCATTATTCCTTATTGCCATGTTTTATTCAAAGATTGTTCTATTTTAAAATGCATTTGTCATTTCATTTTGGTTTTCATTTGTGAAATTTTAGTTTAAATTCATTTCAAATTTGTATTTGTAATTTAAATCCCATTAAAAATCAATCACCTTTGAGCCTTCCATGCATGATTTTTGTTGTTGTTTTTTACTGCCCTATAGGGGACACATTTAACTCACTGCCTGCCATTGACATCACTAGACAGCTAATCTCTTTCACAGGGAGGAACAAATGAACGCTTGTTAGTTTTTTTTAACCCTTTTAACGTACTCATTTATCTCACTGGCTATCACTGATGGAGGATATCCGATTCATTTTGACTGGGAGATTGAACAAATGTTAATTCGACCTTCCAATCAAAATGGATTGGACATCTGGTGCTATCAATGACATGCAATTAGTTAAATATACGATGGAAAAATAATCCCTAAATGTGCTACATTGGACCTTAACCAGTGTGAATTTAGTTTTTTATTCATTTTACTTCCATTAATTTATTGCTTGTTAAAATTTTATTTATACAATAACAAATTGTTAAATAGAGTATTGTATAAAATACATGCTAATATTTCCCTTTTTTAAAATGACTGAAAATTGTTAATTAACCCATTCTAGGTTGCAGGTCTTAAGTGTTAATCTTTGAATATTTATCCACTCTATCTAAAATTGTTGAAGAAAATATTAAATAGCACATGTTTAACTCAGCATTTCAATACAATCTCATGCAGATGATTCGTATTTTATTACATTGGATTATAAACATTATATTATAAACTAAATCATTTTAGTTTGATCATCTTTGAACATATTTACATCAAATCTGCAAAAAAAAAATAAAAAAATGTTTTACAGAAGTGCCATCCTACCTCAAGGTTCTCCAATCTTTGCTTGAGGGACTGCAAAGTCTGTGAGAGTTGCGCCAAAGTGTCGGCGGGCCCCCTGGATACATCACCCATAGTGTTTTTGCTCCCAGCTTCTTTCCTTCTGCCCCCGGACCGCCCTTCCCCTGCCTCAGCACCACTCTGGCTCTCGCATCTGGCCAACTTTGAGGTCAGTTCTCTTATGGTCTCTTTCTGGTTCATGATGGTCTCCTTCTGCTGCAAGACCGTCTCCCTCAACTGTACGACGGTGCTTTTCAAGTCTTCGCCGGGGACGCTGTTTTGCAAAGTGGCTGCGCATATGTCCATATCCTTTGGGACTGAGGTGCAAATAAATTGTGTCTGTCCTCCAAAGTCTTGGCAGGAACTCTGCAAAAAAAGGCAAGAAAATAGAACAAATCTCCAAAAGCTCACATCCTCCGTAGTTTGCATGTTGCTTTTGGGAGGTTTGGAATTTTCCTTGGTTAAAAAAAAAAAAAAAGAGAAGCCGCAATGACTTCCCGTGTGTAGTGTAATCCGTGTGTGGAATAGGACCTGTTTTATACAGAGAGCATGCTTGTGCGCAGAGGAGCTTCACTGCATCACCAGCAGAGGGGAGGGAATCTGAGTCCCTCATTAATAGGCACCAGAGGCAGCGTCACTTCCTAAAGAAAAGCCCCTTCATTCTGCTCCAGGGCTCGCTCGCACATGTTTAATTTTCCATCATTTTGACTATTTATCATCTATCAAGGTTGATCATTGTTTGTGCATGGCAGAAAACCAAGACACCCAACTGTATTTTCTTCCACTGAGTGAAGGATCTCTCATTATTTCTCTCTCTCTCGCTCTCTCTCTCTCTCTCTCTCTCTCTCGCTCTCTCTCATCTCTCCAGTGAAAGATCTCTCTTTCCTTCTATATATTTGGCTCTCATCATCTCTCTCTCTCTCTCTCTCTCTCTCCTCTCTCTCTCTCTCTCTCTCTCATCTCTCCAGTGAAAGATCTCTCTCTCTCTCTCTCTCTCTCTCTCTCTCTCTCTCTCTCTCTCTCTCTCTCTCTCTCTCTTTTCTCTCTCTCTCTCTCTCTGTCATCTCTCCAGTGAAAGATCTCTCTTTCATTCTATATATTTGGCTCTCATCTTCATCTCTCTCTCTCTCTCTCTCTCTCTCTCTCTCTCTCTCTCTCTCTCTCTCTCTCTCTCTCTCTCTCTCTCTCTCTCTCTCTCTCTCTCTCTCTCTCTTCATTCTATATATTTGGCTCTCATCTCTCTCTCTCTCTCTCTCTCTCTCTCTCTCTCTTTCATTCTATATATTTGGCTCTCATCTCTCTCTCTCTCTCTCTCTCTCTCTCTCTTCCTTTCTCTCTCTGTCACACTCCCTCTCTCTCTCTCTCTTCCTTTCTCTCTCTGTCACACTCCCTCTCTCTCTCTCTCTTCCTTTCTCTCTCTGTCACTCTCCCTCCCTCTCTTTGACTCTTTCCCTCTCGTTCGTTCTCTCTGTTTCAACACACGCCTCGCAAAGAACACATCCAGAAGAAGTTGAGTTTCAGCACAAAGGACAGCTACCACCACGCCTGCACATGCACACAAACGCTGCATCAACCTTAACCTCTTGATCCTTATTGTCGAGAATTAGTAATTTTCCAGATCAAAGCAGGCACAATTCTTTTAAACCATAGCGGCCCGTTGTCCATACATAAATTATTGATCTTCTCTTCTGCATGTCCTTATGGGGGTGCTGGAGCCGATCTCATTCATTTTCTGAACAACCAATCAGGCTCATAATCATACCTAGGGCAAATTTAGAGTTTTCAACAAACCTAACCTGCATGTTTTGGGCATGTTTAAGGAAACTGGAGTACCCAGAGAAAAAACCCTCAAGCCTGGGGAGAGCATGCGAATCCGAAACAGTGAGGACCCACCTGGGACCGAACCCTCGACCCCAAAACTGTAACGCCGATGTGCTAAACACTCACCCACCAAGCCACCTAGTATGTAATAACAAGACATTATTGGCATTATTGTTCATGATTTATTATGATTTCATTGGTATTTATCTATTTGTGTTATATATATATATATATATATATATATATATATATATATATATATATATATATATATATATATATATATATTTCAATTAAAATGCATAATAAAATAATGGGTCTTATTGAATAATTACTATTTTTTGCATGAGATTAAAATTGACTAATACACCTCTTACAAAAGTACCAATTAGCACACTTTTATTTGATATATACTGACATAATGATTTTAAAAAAGTATCAATATTAACGCAATGTCTGCTATTGATGATGCAATAGATTTCCAACCCATTTAAGATGGAGGGGCTTGCAGACCACCTTAAAATAATTAACTAAGAGATTAATTGCTGTTTCACTGTCATTGACGCCAATTTAATACCACAGTAAAATTGGATCAGATGTTTAATACTGTCAATCATTTTTTTTTATTACTCATTTATTTATTTGTTATGTTGCCAACAAGGTGTTGATATTTTTTTCTATCTGTTGCTCTACAGTCAAGTAAATTCCCAAGCACTTGCCATTGCCCTCCAAAAAATATTCAGGGCATTCATTATCCAGAAACATTTTTACTCTTTTTGTCCATTCAGCACAGATCTTTCAGTGAAGCCTTAATCATAATACCCGAACATTCAATTAACAATGACAATGTATTAGATCAGTTAGATTAGAATAGCTGTATAACGAAGAGGAATGGTGAGCATAAAAAGAATGATTAACAACTAGATTTCAATGTGTTTGAGGGAGGTGCTTGGGTAACACTTAGTGTGTCATGGATGGGTTTCATCATCCACATCTAAATGGGTCATATACTGTACCTGTCACATTGCGTAATGACTTCATTGCAATGCAGGAACACTTAATAGGAGCATCAATTCAACCTGTGGTTGAAAGCTCAAAGGTATAGCCATTTACAGAGCAAATAGTTGCTATCACTTTTTTTTAATGCCTGTCCCCACTTGGAAGATAGCTTACATTGTTAGTGAACAGTATTTCATTGACCATTTGTGAGTTGTTTTGTTTTGACAGTTAAAGATGGATTTTTACCAGCGTTTCATAGATACTGATACAAGTTTTGGTACAGATACAGATTAGTAAATTACTACAAGTCTAGTCCAGTCTTTCCTTTAATTTGATTGTGTTGTAAACTAAGGATTAATGTGTTGTTAAAAACTGAAACACAACACACCAACATTTTCCTGAGAGGAAATATCTTTTCACCACTAAAGGTTTTGAAATCCAAAGATCAAGATTAATCAGTGTCATACCAAGGTGTCAATTAAATGAAAAAGAGTGAAGTTCTGATGAACAAATTGTATTCCTCTCCATTCCAAACCCCTACTCATCCATACAACGTCATCTGTGAACATCATAATCCATGGGGTCTTCTTCATATGGTAGCCTCCTAATAACTAATGCAGTGCAGAAAGAGCTGAGAAGTGATCCCTGGAGTAGCACATCCATATTCAACACCTCGGTCTCAACTACGAGACACCAAAAACTTTTTTTCTACCGCATTTCCTGGCAGTTCTGGCTTCCTCATGCAGTATCATAGTTCATTTCCCCAAGCACACAGTCAGAGGTATTATCTAGATCTACAAAGACACTATGCAGTTCCTTCTGGCTTCCCCCAAATTCCTTTTCCCCCATCCTGTTCAGTGTCTTAACAATAACTTATCCCTATTAAATTTTATTACCAGCTGTTCCACCACTATTGTCTTACTATTATTTCTTCTCTAAAAAGTTTTTCAAACTAGAAAGGTAATTCTATCTAGTATCTATCTAGCCATCTATCTGTCTGCCTGTCATAGTTATGTACCATATGTGATGTAACTGCATTATCCGCAGTCAAGAGTGGTTTATATAAAATTTCATTTTAAATGATGTAAGAAATGAGGCAAAGATGAAAGATTAATTTAGTTTAAAAACTTGCCCTTATCTAAGAGAATTGTTTCCCATCTTTATAATGATCAGGAATACCATATTTGTTCTGGAGGTGGATTAAAAAAATAATTTCTTATTCAAAACCAATGGGGATGATGTAAGACAAAGTACAGTGCGGAAAGCTTCAGGCTTCTACTTGATCGGATCATAATTTTTGTAAGTGTCCTATATGGTGGAGTGGTCAGAATCTGGATGGAAAGCTTGAGTATTCGTCTGAAAATTGTGGTAGACTAATTCCGGCCTCTGACCATCGTCGTGTAGAGGATGGCATCCCATATCTGAACTAAGAAGTGGTGAATTTCCAATATTTCATGATGACAAGAACTGTTGTTCACCACAAGACCTTCCCACTTCTAATCAAGTATATATTTCTACGACTTTTGCTAATTTGATGAATCTGCCATGGAAGTTTCGCATTTCTAAAGAGTAATGCAAGTGTCCAATATGGTTTAGCAGTCAGGATTCCTGGTTATCACCCAGGTGGCCCGGGTTTCACTCCTGGTAAGGGAAACTTCCGATTAGATACCTGGATTTAGAAGGGTTGAACTTCTGTAATTTCGAGACATAAATTCCTATCATTTGCCACAAGCTTTTCCCTAACTGAGTAGATGTCTGTTGCTATTAATGTGTTAAATTGATGAGACTATCATCGAAGCATAAAGCTTCTAATCAATCTGAATCATAGTGCTACCAAATATCCCATATGGTCTAGCGGTCAGGATTCCTAATTCTTACCCAGGTAGCCTGGGTTCAAATTCCCAGTATGAGAAACTTCCAATTGGATACCTGAATTTAGAAGTGTTGATCTTCTAGAATTTCAGGACACAAATCCCTATCATTTGCCACAAGCTTTTGCCAGTTCTCACTGAGTAGATGTCTGTTTCTAATGATGTGGTAATTTGATGAGACTATCATCCAAGATTCATGCTTCTACTCGATCTGGATCAATAGTGCTATCAAACATCCCATATGGTCTAGCGGTCAGGATTCCTGGTTTTCACCCAGGTGGCCCGGGTTCAACTCCCGGTATGGGAAACTTCCTATTCGATACCTGAAATTAGAAGTGTTGATCTTATATAATTTCAGGACACACATCCTTATCATTCGCACAAGCTTTCCCCAGTTCTCACTGAGTAGATGTCTGTTTCTAATGATGTGGTAATTTGATGAGACTATCATCCAAGATTCATGCTTCTACTCGATCTGGATCAATAGTGCTATCAAACATCCCATATGGTCTAGCGCTCAGGATTCCTGGTTTTCACCCAGCTGGCCCGGGTTCAACACCTGGTATGGGAAACTTGCTATTCAATACCTGAAATTAGAAGCGTTAATCTTATATAATTTCAGGACACACATCCCTATCATTCGCACAAGCTTTCCCCAGTTCTCACTGAGTAGATGTCTGTTTCTAATGATGTGGTAATTTGATGAGACTATCATCCAAGATTCATGCTTCTACTCGATCTGGATCATGGTGCTAGCAAGGATCCCATATGGTCTAGCGGTCAGGATTCCTGGTTTTCACCCAGGTGGCCCGGGTTCAACTCCCGGTATGGGAAACTTCCTATTCGATACCTGAAATTAGAAGTGTTTATCTTATATAATTTCAGGACACGCATCCTTATCATTTGCACAAGCTTTTCCGAGTTCTCACTGAGTAGATGTCTGTTTCTAATGATGTGGTAATTTGATGAGACTATCATCCAAGATTCATGCTTCTACTCGATCTGGATCAATAGTGCTATCAAACATCCCATATGGTCTAGCGCTCAGGATTCTTGGTTTTCACCCAGGTGGCCCGGGTTCAACTCCCGGTGTGGGAAACTTCCTATTCAATACCTGAAATTAGAAGTGTTTATCTTATATAATTTCAGGACACACATCCTTATCATTCGCACAAGCTTTTCCGAGTTCTCACTGAGTAGATGTCTGTTTCTTATGATGTGGTAATTTGATGAGACTATCATCCAAGATTCAAGCTTCTACTCGATCTGGATCATGGGGCTGCCAAATATCCCATATGGTCTAGCGGTCAGGATTCCTGGTTCTCACCCAGGTGGCCCGGGTTTAACTCCCAGTGTGGGAAACTTCCTATTCGATACCAGAATTTAGAAGTGTTGATCTTATATAATTTCAGGACACACATCCTTATCATTCGCACAAGCTTTCCCCAGTTCTCACTGAGTAGATGTCTGTTTCTAATGATGTGGTAATTTGATGAGACTATCATCCAAGATTCATGCTTCTACTCAATCTGGATCATGGTGCTAACAAGTATCCCATATGGTCTAGCGGTCAGGATTCCTGGTTTTCACCCAGGTGGCCCGGGTTCAACTCCCGGTATGGGAAACTTCCTGTTCTGTACCTGAAATTAGAAGTGTTGATCTTATATAATTTCAGGACACACATCCTTATCATTCGCACAAGCTTTCCCCAGTTCTCACTGAGTAGATGTCTGTTTCTAATGATGTGGTAATTTGATGAGACTATCATCCAAGATTCAAGCTTCTACTCGATCTGGATCGTGGGGCTGCCAAATATCCCATATGGTCTAGCGGTCAGGATTCCTGGTTCTCACCCAGGTGGCCCGGGTTCAACTCCCGGTATGGGAAACTTCCTATTCGATACCTGAAATTAGAAGTGTTGATCTTATATAATTTCAGGACACACATCCTTATCATTCGCACAAGCTTTCCCCAGTTCTCACTGAGTAGATGTCTGTTTCTAATGATGTGGTAATTTGATGAGACTATCATCCAAGATTCATGCTTCTACTCAATCTGGATCATGGTGCTAACAAGTATCCCATATGGTCTAGCGCTCAGGATTCCTGGTTTTCACCCAGGTGGCCCGGGTTCAACACCTGGTATGGGAAACTTGCTATTCAATACCTGAAATTAGAAGTGTTAATCTTATATAATTTCAGGACACACATCCCTATCATTCGCACAAGCTTTCCCCAGTTCTCACTGAGTAGATGTCTGTTTCTAATGATGTGGTAATTTGATGAGACCTATCATCCAAGATTCATGCTTCTACTCGATCTGGATCAATAGTGCTATCAAACATCCCATATGGTCTAGCGGTCAGGATTCTTGGTTTTCACCCAGGTGGCCCGGGTTCAACTCCCGGTGTGGGAAACTTCCTATTCAATACCTGAAATTAGAAGTGTTTATCTTATATAATTTCAGGACACACATCCTTATCATTCGCACAAGCTTTTCCGAGTTCTCACTGAGTAGATGTCTGTTTCTTATGATGTGGTAATTTGATGAGACTATCATCCAAGATTCAAGCTTCTACTCGATCTGGATCATGGGGCTGCCAAATATCCCATATGGTCTAGCGGTCAGGATTCCTGGTTCTCACCCAGGTGGCCCGGGTTTAACTCCCGGTGTGGGAAACTTCCTATTCGATACCAGAATTTAGAAGTGTTGATCTTATATAATTTCAGGACACACATCCTTATCATTCGCACAAGCTTTCCCCAGTTCTCACTGAGTAGATGTCTGTTTCTAATGATGTGGTAATTTGATGAGACTATCATCCAAGATTCATGCTTCTACTCAATCTGGATCATGGTGCTAACAAGTATCCCATATGGTCTAGCGGTCAGGATTCCTGGTTTTCACCCAGGTGGCCCGGGTTCAACTCCCGGTATGGGAAACTTCCTGTTCTGTACCTGAAATTAGAAGTGTTGATCTTATATAATTTCAGGACACACATCCTTATCATTCGCACAAGCTTTCCCCAGTTCTCACTGAGTAGATGTCTGTTTCTAATGATGTGGTAATTTGATGAGACTATCATCCAAGATTCAAGCTTCTACTCGATCTGGATCGTGGGGCTGCCAAATATCCCATATGGTCTAGCGGTCAGGATTCCTGGTTCTCACCCAGGTGGCCTGGGTTCAACTCCCGGTATGGGAAACTTCCTATTCGATACCTGAAATTAGAAGTGTTGATCTTATATAATTTCAGGACACACATCCTTATCATTCGCACAAGCTTTCCCCAGTTCTCACTGAGTAGATGTCTGTTTCTAATGATGTGGTAATTTGATGAGACTATCATCCAAGATTCATGCTTCTACTCGATCTGGATCAATAGTGTTATCAAACATCCCATATGGTCTAGCGGTCAGGATTCCTGGTTTTCACCCAGGTGGCCCGGGTTCAACTCCCGGTATGGGAAACTTCCTATTCGATACCTGAAATTAGAAGTGTTGATCTGATATAATTTCAGGACACACATCCTTATCATTCGCACAAGCTTTCCCCAGTTCTCACTGAGTAGATGTCTGTTTCTAATGATGTGGTAATTTGATGAGACTATCATCCAAGATTCATGCTTCTACTCGATCTGGATCATGGTGCTAGCAAGGATCCCATATGGTCTAGCGGTCAGGATTCCTGGTTTTCACCCAGGTGGCCCGGGTTCAACTCCCGGTATGGGAAACTTCCTGTTCTATACCTGAAATTAGAAGTGTTGATCTTATATAATTTCAGGACACACATCCTTATCATTCGCACAAGCTTTTCCCAGTTCTCACTGAGTAGATGTCTGTTTCTAATGATGTGGTAATTTGATGAGACTATCATCCAAGATTCAAGCTTCTACTCGATCTGGATCATGGGGCTGCCAAATATCCCATATGGTCTAGCGGTCAGGATTCCTGGTTCTCACCCAGGCGGCCCGGGTTCAACTCCCGGTATGGGAAACTTCCTATTCGATACCTGAAATTAGAAGTGTTGATTTTATATAATTTCAGGACACACATCCTTATCATTCGCACAAGCTTTCCCCAGTTCTCACTGAGTAGATGTCTGTTTCTAATGATGTGGTAATTTGATGAGACTATCATCCAAGATTCATGCTTCTACTCGATCTGGATCATGGTGCTAGCAAGGATCCCATATGGTCTAGCGGTCAGGATTCCTGGTTTTCACCCAGGTGGCCCGGGTTCAACTCCCGGTATGGGAAACTTCCTGTTCTATACCTGAAATTAGAAGTGTTGATCTTATATAATTTCAGGACACACATCCTTATCATTCGCACAAGCTTTCCCCAGTTCTCACTGAGTAGATGTCTGTTTCTAATGATGTGGTAATTTGATGAGACTATCATCCAAGATTCATGCTTCTACTCAATCTGGATCATGGTGCTAACAAGTATCCCATATGGTCTAGTGGTGAGGATTCCTGGTTTTCACCCAGGTGGCCCGGGTTCAACTCCCGGTATGGGAAACTTCCTATTCGACACCTGAAATTAGAAGTGTTGATCTTATATAATTTCAGGACACGCATCCTTATCATTCACACAAGCTTTTCCCAGTTCTCACTGAGTAGATGTCTGTTTCTAATGATGTGGTAATTTGATGAGACTATCATCCAAGATTCAAGCTTCTACTCGATCTGAATCATGGCGCTAGCAAGGATCCCATATGGTCTAGTGGTCAGGATTCCTGGTTCTCACCCAGGTGGCCCGGGTTCAACTCCCGGTATGGGAAACTTCCTATTCGATATATGAAATTAGAAGTGTTGATCTTATATAATTTCAGGACACACATCCTTATCATTCGCACAAGCTTTTCCCAGTTCTCACTGAGTAGATGTCTGTTTCTAATGATGTGGTAATTTGATGAGACTATCATCCAAGATTCATGCTTCTATTCGATCTGGATAATAGTGCCACCAAATATCCCATATGGTCTAGCGGTCAGGATTCCTGGTTTTCACCCAGGTGGCCCGGGTTCAACTCCCGGTATGGGAAACTTCCTATTCGATACCTGAAATTAGAAGTGTTGATCTTATATAATTTCAGGACACACATCCTTATCATTCGCACAAGCTTTCCCCAGTTCTCACTGAGTAGATGTCTGTTTCTAATGATGTGGTAATTTGATGAGACTATCATCCAAGATTCATGCTTCTACTCGATCTGGATCAATAGTGCTATCAAACATCCCATATGGTCTAGCGCTCAGGATTCCTGGTTTTCACCCAGGTGGCCCGGGTTCAACACCTGGTATGGGAAACTTGCTATTCAATACCTGAAATTAGAAGCGTTAATCTTATATAATTTCAGGACACACATCCCTATCATTCGCACAAGCTTTCCCCAGTTCTCACTGAGTAGATGTCTGTTTCTAATGATGTGGTAATTTGATGAGACTATCATCCAAGATTCATGCTTCTACTCGATCTGGATCATGGTGCTAGCAAGGATCCCATATGGTCTAGCGGTCAGGATTCCTGGTTTTCACCCAGGTGGCCCGGGTTCAACTCCCGGTATGGGAAACTTCCTATTCGATACCTGAAATTAGAAGTGTTTATCTTATATAATTTCAGGACATGCATCCTTATCATTTGCACAAGCTTTTCCGAGTTCTCACTGAGTAGATGTCTGTTTCTAATGATGTGGTAATTTGATGAGACTATCATCCAAGATTCATGCTTCTACTCGATCTGGATCAATAGTGCTATCAAACATCCCATATGGTCTAGCGGTCAGGATTCTTGGTTTTCACCCAGGTGGCCCGGGTTCAACTCCCGGTGTGGGAAACTTCCTATTCAATACCTGAAATTAGAAGTGTTTATCTTATATAATTTCAGGACACACATCCTTATCATTCGCACAAGCTTTTCCGAGTTCTCACTGAGTAGATGTCTGTTTCTTATGATGTGGTAATTTGATGAGACTATCATCCAAGATTCAAGCTTCTACTCGATCTAGATCATGGGGCTGCCAAATATCCCATATGGTCTAGCGGTCAGGATTCCTGGTTCTCACCCAGGTGGCCCGGGTTTAACTCCCGGTGTGGGAAACTTCCTATTCGATACCAGAATTTAGAGGTGTTGATCTTATATAATTTCAGGACACACATCCTTATCATTCGCACAAGCTTTCCCCAGTTCTCACTGAGTAGATGTCTGTTTCTAATGATGTGGTAATTTGATGAGACTATCATCCAAGATTCATGCTTCTACTCAATCTGGATCATGGTGCTAACAAGTATCCCATATGGTCTAGCGGTCAGGATTCCTGGTTTTCACCCAGGTGGCCCGGGTTCAACTCCCGGTATGGGAAACTTCCTGTTCTGTACCTGAAATTAGAAGTGTTGATCTTATATAATTTCAGGACACACATCCTTATCATTCGCACAAGCTTTCCCCAGTTCTCACTGAGTAGATGTCTGTTTCTAATGATGTGGTAATTTGATGAGACTATCATCCAAGATTCAAGCTTCTACTCGATCTGGATCAATAGTGTTATCAACCATCCCATATGGTCTAGCGGTCAGGATTCCTGGTTTTCACCCAGGTGGCCCGGGTTCAACTCCCGGTATGGGAAACTTCCTATTCGATACCTGAAATTAGAAGTGTTGATCTTATATAATTTCAGGACACACATCCTTATCATTCGCACAAGCTTTCCCCAGTTCTCACTGAGTAGATGTCTGTTTCTAATGATGTGGTAATTTGATGAGACTATCATCCAAGATTCATGCTTCTACTCGATCTGGATCATGGTGCTAGCAAGGATCCCATATGGTCTAGCGGTCAGGATTCCTGGTTTTCACCCAGGTGGCCCGGGTTCAACTCCCGGTATGGGAAACTTCCTGTTCTATACCTGAAATTAGAAGTGTTGATCGTATATAATTTCAGGACACACATCCTTATCATTCGCACAAGCTTTCCCCAGTTCTCACTGAGTAGATGTCTGTTTCTAATGATGTGGTAAATTGATGAGACTATCATCCAAGATTCATGCTTCTACTCAATCTGGATCATGGTGCTAACAAGTATCCCATATGGTCTAGCGGTGAGGATTCCTGGTTTTCACCCAGGTGGCCCGGGTTCAACTCCCGGTATGGGAAACTTCCTGTTCTATACCTGAAATTAGAAGTGTTAATCTTATATAATTTCAGGACACACATCCTTATCATTCGCACAAGCTTTTCCCAGTTCTCACTGAGTAGATGTCTGTTTCTAATGATGTGGTAATTTGATGAGACTATCATCCAAGATTCAAGCTTCTACTCGATCTGGATCATGGGGCTGCCAAATATCCCATATGGTCTAGCGGTCAGGATTCCTGGTTCTCACCCAGGCGGCCCGGGTTCAACTCCCGGTATGGGAAACTTCCTATTCGATACCTGAAATTAGAAGTGTTGATCTTATATAATTTCAGGACACACATCCTTATCATTCGCACAAGCTTTCCCCAGTTCTCACTGAGTAGATGTCTGTTTCTAATGATGTGGTAATTTAATGAGACTATCATCCAAGATTCAAGCTTCTACTCAATCTGGATCATGGGGCTGCCAAATATCCCATATGGTCTAGCGGTCAGGATTCCTGGTTCTCACCCAGGTGGCCCGGGTTCAACTCCCGGTATGGGAAACTTCCTATTCGATACCTGAAATTAGAAGTGTTGATCTTATATAATTTCAGGACACACATCCTTATCATTCGCACAAGCTTTTCCCAGTTCTCACTGAGTAGATGTCTGTTTCTAATGATGTGGTAATTTGATGAGACTATCATCCAAGATTCATGCTTCTACTCGATCTGGATCATGGTGCTAGCAAGGATCCCATATGGTCTAGCGGTCAGCATTCCTGGTTTTCATCCAGGTGGCCCGGATTCAACTCCCGGTATGGGAAACTTCCTATTCGACACCTGAAATTAGAAGTGTTGATCTTATATAATTTCAGGACACGCATCCTTATCATTCACACAAGCTTTTCCCAGTTCTCACTGAGTAGATGTCTGTTTCTAATGATGTGGTAATTTGATGAGACTATCATCCAAGATTCAAGCTTCTACTCGATCTGGATCATGGCGCTAGCAAGGATCCCATATGGTCTAGTGGTCAGGATTCCTGGTTCTCACCCAGGTGGCCCGGGTTCAACTCCCGGTATGGGAAACTTCCTATTCGATATATGAAATTAGAAGTGTTGATCTTATATAATTTCAGGACACACATCCTTATCATTCGCACAAGCTTTTCCCAGTTCTCACTGAGTAGATGTCTGTTTCTAATGATGTGGTAATTTGATGAGACTATCATCCAAGATTCATGCTTCTATTCGATCTGGATAATAGTGCCACCAAATATCCCATATGGTCTAGCGGTCAGGATTCCTGGTTTTCACCCAGGTGGCCCGGGTTCAACTCCCGGTATGGGAAACTTCCTATTCGATACCTGAAATTAGAAGTGTTGATCTTATATAATTTCAGGACACACATCCTTATCATTCGCTCAAGCTTTTCCCAGTTCTCACTGAGTAGATGTCTGTTTCTAATGATGTGGTAATTTGATGAGACTATCATCCAAGATTCATGCTTCTACTCGATCTGGATCATGGTGCTAAGAAGTATCCCATATGGTCTAGCGGTCAGGATTCTTGGTTTTCACCCAGGTGGCCCGGGTTCAACTCCCGGTATGGGAAACTTCCTATTCGATACCTGAAATTAGAAGTGTTGATGTTATATAATTTCAGGACACACATCCTTATCATTCGCTCAAGCTTTTCCCAGTTCTCACTGAGTAGATGTCTGTTTCTAATGATGTGGTAATTTGATGAGACTATCATCCAAGATTCATGCTTCTACTCGATCTGGATAAGGGTGGTACTAAATATCCAGTATGGTCTAGCGGTCAGGATTCCTGGTTTTCCCCCAGGTGGCCTGGGTTCAACGCCCGCTATGGGAAACTTCCTATTCGAGACCTGAAATTAGAAGTGTTGATCTAATATAATTTCAGGACACACATGCTTATCATTTGCTCAAGCTTTTTCCCAGTTCTCACTGAGTAGATTTCTGTTTCTAATGATGTGGTAATTTGATGAGACTATCATCCAAGATTCATGCTTCTACTCGATCTGGGTCATGGTCCTACTAACTGTCTGATATGGTTTAGCGGTCACGATTCCTGGTTCTCACCCAGGTGGCCTGGGTTCAACTCCCGGTATGTTGGTGCCCATGTGGCGCCACATTATGGAATTTAGAAGAATTGAATTTATATAATTTCAGGACATAAATACCTACTATTCGCTACAACCTGTGTCCAGTTCTAATCGAGTAGATGTCTGCTAAAGACTGCTAAATTTGATGAGTCTGTCATTCAAGCATGACACTTCTATTTGATCTGGATCAAAGGTTCTCTAAGTATCCCATGTGGTCTGTTGCAGTGATTGTAGTATCCCATGTGGTGAGTTCATTATTTTAGTATTTACACACACGCAGAGGCAGGCTCTCATTCGTTTACATAGTAGTTTTTTCTCTCTCCATATAGTAAGCTTATTAACAGCTGTTGAATATGCAGGATAATGGTGTAAGTCACCATTTGCAATAATTAACCATGGAGTTTGGGATAAGTAATTTTTTATGGTCTCATGTTTTTTTTTCTTTTTCAAATGAATGACAACACAACACAACACAATGTGACAAAAAGCAATACTAATCTGGTACAGGCGACTGGTGGTCACATACTTACACACATTGCAGAAATTACTGTTGTGATGCGATGTTACAGTTGGGACAGCATCCACCTGTTCTTGCCATTAGAATACACTCAAACAAGATAGGAATGTATTCTAAAACACTGGGAATCAATAGTTGTTATCTCACATATTGCTTGAGTTGTTTTCACTGCTGCAGCTGATGTTATGATCAGGGGAGACATGTAGCTACACTCAATTGGTTTACTATATACGTATTTTCATGTTCATTTCAAAAGATTAATCCTATGACTCAATATCAGTATCATGCATTTCACTCCAGCAGACATCATGCTACAAAGTGTAGTAAAAATCAATAATGTTGTTAATGGTTATGATGATACTTTTCTATGTCTTGATCAAATGCCACTATAGTCAATTCTGATGTCAAGACTCAACATTCATCATTGTCTCTTTCATTATGTCATCAGTTTTAACTATGCAGAGGCAAATTGTTAGATACATTATTTTATTGTATATTTTAAATACTAGTGAATCCGTGTGAGTTTTCTTGAGGGGGTGGGAATCATTACAATATGTAATAATTTGATTTAGTAGTAGGTAGCCCAGTGACTGAGTGGTTAATGTGTCAGCCTCACAGTTCTGGGGTCTAGGGTTTGAGCCCTGGTTGGTCCTCACTGTGTGGAGTTTGTATGTTTCAACGGGCTGATTTCTTTCCTTTGGTTTTATTCATTAAACAATTGTGATGTAATTGTGTTTTCTTCTGCATGAGCTGTTATTGATATAATGCATTGACTAACTCAGGGGTGGGCAAACTATTCGACAAAGGGCTGCAGTGGATGAGGGTTTTCATTCCAACCCATAAAAAGGACACATTTTCACCAATCTGGAGTCCTACAAGTGCAATCAGTGGATTTCAGTCAGGTGCTTCTTGTTTTTTGCAGAAATCTCATTGGTCATAGTGTCTGTGCTTGATTGGTTGGAACAAAAACCTGCACCCAAGGTGGCCCTAGAGGACTGGTTTGCCCAACCCTGGACTAACTCCAGAATCACCCTCATTAGGTGAGTTTGTTTTCCTTAAATCATGGAAGATGAGAAAATACTTTTATTTGATAAGTGCATTCACACACTTTCTCATGGCCAAGACTGTGGTATACCCAAGATGGATTTTGGGGGACTCACTCATTTTGATTTAAATCATCACATTTAATGTAATACAAAGCCAATGTAATATTTGTAAGCATGCCAGAATCTTTCTCCCTCTAGTGCACGGTGAGTTTTATACACCTGCCCTTTCTGCTTCTGCTGCTGTTTATACGGTCTATGTTGACTTTTTCCTTTGGCCAGTTTCAACCTTCGGGGGAAATGCTTTAAACTTGTAGAAGGCAGAGACCCTAACATTGAACGTTTAAATAATTAATATAAGCTAAAACATGCAAGTACACAGTTGTATCAATCAATAAAGGTTTGCAATGTACATTTCTGATGTGATCAACTCACCAAATTAGAGTTCCACTGAGCTTCTCGTGTCTGTCATACATTGATTTCTCTTTGCCTGTTTTATCAAATGAACTCAAGGGCAGGATGGGTGCTACATAATGATTTTCAAATCAACATGCGTTTTAGATTTGATGGGTTTTTTATAGCACTTATAAAAATTACCTATCTTGGCCAGCTATGGGCACTAGGTGAGGAACACTCTCAATAGGTGGCCAGCCAATCGCAAAGCACAATGACATTAACACACACCATGCATGCTCACACTCATTTGTAGGGGATGTTAGTGTTCAACAACTCGTTTCTGTTCAACTACCCTACCATGGATGTTTTGAGTATGTGGGAGGAAACCGCAGTACCTAGAGAAAAACCCCATTAATTTAGCTTTTTTTTTTCTTCACAATTTTTTAAAAAATATTTTACTATTTTATATGATGATTACCCTTTAACCAACCCGTTGCATCTCATAATCAGATAACGCACTTACTGTTGGTATCACAGTTGGTCTAAAAACCAAGACTCTCTTGATTTATTCTGATCATGAATTACACGGTCGTCAAATTTGGTTGGAGGTGGCAAATGAAGAATTAGTTCATATTTTCACAGGAGATTGTTCAATAAATGGCCACAAAATATGTAGTGATGTTAATCAAGCACAAATACAAAAAAGATTTTGAAGCATCATGGGAGTGATGAAATGTCAAATTAATGGTAATTCAACCAAACCCAAGTCTGTCCACTGCTGATTTTTATTATTCAGTCCATCATTAGAGCAATGTCTGCATTGTGTTAGTTGAGCAATAAGGAAGTGTTTAAATTCTATATGTTTGTGGCATTTTTTTCTACTGTACTAAGCATCCAGTGATGGATGCACTGTGCTGTCGGAGATGCTGTGGAGGCATGAACGGCTGTCAAGAGTTGCCGTTTAATGAAGGGATATGCTCTTGCTTAGCAACACAAAGGAAAGTGAGTGACTTGCTCAAGGTTTCTGTCTGGCACCTTCTCTGCAGGAGAGATGGAACACTGAAGCAATCATGCTGGCTTGGGCCTGGCACAAGAGAAAAGTAGATGGGGAAAAAAAAAGTTATGCCTTGCCTAACTTATTAAGATTCCAACACTCCCACACACACAGCAGATGATAGAGTCCCTCAGAATTAATTCCAATATAACTCAGAGGGGAGGGGTGGCACTTTAAGATTCAGGGAAACACTGCTTTTCAGATTTTTACACATTCACATATCTGATTGTTGGACAACAGATGAATGAATTCAAGTCTTCGCTTTTGATGGCTAATGGAAGCCACCTCTCACACGTTTGGTGTCAATAACTGCAATCTTCGCTATTTAATTTCCAATTTAAAAGGTTTTGAAGTAAACTTAAGTTCTGCAACTCGAATTGTTTTTCTGTATCTTGTTTGGCCCCCATGAGCTTGTATGTATGCTTGAAAATGTCATGGAATGCTCCTAATGAGACATCATATGGTGTCTTATGGCATTGTACTTGTATAATGACAATAAAAACATTCGATTCAATTCAATTTCCTCCAAGGTCTGTGTGACGGCATCTCTGAGCTATTGTAAAGTCAGAGGAGCAACCTAGGGTGTGCCTAGTGGCCTGAAATGTTGCACAGATATTCTATTGGGTTTAAATCAGGGGATTCAAGGATGAAAGCCATTCAATTGTTTCAATCCCTTATCCTCCACCTCCTGCCTGCATACTCTGGGGCAGGGAATTGTCATACCTTAGGAGAAAACCAGGACCTACTGCACCAGTGTAGGGTCTGAAAATGGGTTCAAGGATTTCGTCTTGATACCTTATGGCAGTCAGCGCACCAATTCCTAGGCAGTAGAGGTCTGTGCGTCCCTCCATGGATATGCCTCCCCAGACTATCACTGACCC
This sequence comes from Stigmatopora argus, assembly GCF_051989625.1. Classification (NCBI taxonomy): domain Eukaryota; kingdom Metazoa; phylum Chordata; class Actinopteri; order Syngnathiformes; family Syngnathidae; genus Stigmatopora; species Stigmatopora argus. The sequence goes on from NC_135400.1 coordinate 6,466,874, forward strand.
ACCACCAAACCTGTCATGATGAACGACTTCTCCAGATTCGTTCACGTCTATCACAGGTTCTCAGGGTGAACCTGCTCACGTCTGTGAAAAGTACCGTGTGCGGTCGATTGGTCGCCCGGACCGCGACAACGGGCGACCAAAAGACCGGCGACCAAAAGACCGACGACCAAAAGACCGGCAACAAAACAAGGTAAAACAACACGGTCTACGCATCAATAAAAGCCAACAATGGCCATTAGCAGTTTCACTGAGCCGACGTGTGAGTGTATAAGAGTTTGTATGTACATGTGTTGTCCCTTTAAGAAGCTACGTCAGTCAGGGTCTTAACAAGTTCTTCAACAAAAAACAATAAAAGTCCGGGAAATTTGGAGCTTTTCTTTAGCCTAATAATTACTAGGGCATTAAATATGACTAAATAGTCATTCACAGTTTGTATTTAGGGAATTTGGGCAACGATTTAAATGGTAATTATCAATAACCTTCTGGGTGACCAAAAGACAGGCGACCAAAAGATCGGTGACCAAAAGACCGACGACCAATCGACCGTGTACTGAAAAGTACAGTCAAGTTCCACGGGGCTGGGCAATGAGCACAAGGCCCAGCACAGGTTGTCAGGCCCTCGGGGACACCTGTATGAAGTCTGTTCCCGACGGCTTGTGTAGAGACATTCCCACTGGTGGCCCTCTGGAGGTCAATCTGTAGGGCACGAGTAGTGCTCAGTCTCTTCTGCCTTGCACAAAGAAGCAGGTATCGGTACTGCTAATGAGATGACCTTTGATGGCCCTGTCATGCTCTCCAAGAATAACCACCACTCTCCTGAAATCTCCTCCATGTTCTGGATGTTGTGCTGGGAGAAATCATTAAACTATTTAAAGCAGGGGTCCCCAAACTTTTTCTTGTGAGGGCCACATAACTTTTCCCTTCTCTGATGGGGGGCCGGTGTCAGTTTGTAACAGAAAAAGCCATGGAACATTAACTTTCTGTTGTGCCATGCACAATCTTCTCCCTTTGCTCTGAAGTTTATGCACGACACCACAACCGTCATTACAGAATCCCACGTCAACATTTTGCAGCACAGTGCTTGGTGGTGAATTTGGCAGTGGACTCGTAGCGGGGCGGTGAGACCCCTTTTTTCCAACTCCCGGTTCATGCGTCCCATTATTAGACCGCGAGTTTCGGCCACCATGCTAGGAGCCCCGTCAGTCGTGATGCTAGCTAGCTTTGACCAGTCCAGGTCCAACTTCTCCATGGTTTGGCACACTTTGTCAAAAATATCCTCTCCCGTTGTAGTCCCTTTGAGACTTTGGAGGGCTGCCAGATCCTCGCAAATCTCAAAGTTTGCGCTAACTCCACTTCTTCTCGGGACACACCTCCTCCGCGACAGTATCCATACATTTCTTAAACTCTCCGTCAGTGAAAGGCTTACCGCTGCTTGCTATCAATTTAGCAACCCAAAAGCTGGCCCGAACGGATGCCTGGTTCTGCTGAGATAGTAGTCCACTTTTTCGCTTTGAGAGTTTGTCTGCTCGTATTTGGCCTTGCAATCTATCGTACTTGTCTTTGTGACGGGATTCATAGTGTCGGCAAAGATTGTATTCTTTGAATACCGCCACCGTCTCTTGACAAATGAGACAAACAGCCTTTTCTTTGCATTGAACAAAAAAATAATCGTTTGTCCACTCCAGGTTAAATATCCTGCATTCTGAATAAATTTTTCTCTCACCTAACTTTTTCGCCATTATTCCGTTCTCAAACAGGTTGGAGTTTTAATATGCTTGAATAGTCCGCGATGGTCCCAGGGCTCCGCCCTCACCTGCGATCGTCCAGATGTCTCGGTAACACTGCTCGTGCATGCAACGGTGGACGTGCCCGCATGCATCAAAGGGAAACACTCTCCCCGCGCGTGTCACCAAAGAAGCAATGCGAAGCCCCACTTCACTGGGATGATTTGTGGGCTCAGCAGGGGTGCAATGAACCAAACACAAGATTAAAATGTCCCAGTCTTCAAGGCCAAATAGGAAAAAAAATCCGATAGCGTCTCTGGTATTGTTCAGAGGGCCGGTCCAAATGTGCCAGCGGGCCGCATCCCAAAAAAAAAAAAACAACAAAAAAAAATAAAAAAAAAAAAATTCCGATAGCGTCTCTGGTATTGTTCAGAGGGCCGGTCCAAATGTGCCGGCGGGCCGTATCCGGCCCGCGGGCCGTAGTTTGGTGACCCCTGATTTAAAGTAAATAAAACTTCTTGCTGCAGAATGTGTGCCATCCTGCAGATGTTGGATGTGGGGTTAAGTAATCGCCTCATAATACCAGTAAAGGTAAAGATAATGATTCAATCCAAAACCAGAATGAGTGGAAAAACAGGATATGTGCCACCTATGTGAGTGTGGAAAACAAAGTGGAAGCCATTTATAAACTCATCGCTCACTTGGTATCTACTTATTGGCAGTGAAAAAGTTAATAATCAATCTTCAACATTTATTTGACACTCATCTCTATGGGGCTAGTGAGCAAAGTCAGAAATGGAGCAGCTTAGTCAGGCAGATTTATACTAGATTATGTACTTCATTTGTCAAAGATGTGCTTTAGCCAAAGCTATCAGATCCTCTTTGCGCTTATGGTTTAGGTCACATCCGGTCACAGTTTGCTACTCATCAATCAGTATCCATAGGTATTGAGAGCATCAATTCCATTGAATAAGCACGTCACGCTCGAGGCTGTCTGGCCTTGAACTCAATTGCAGTGTTAGGACTAAAGACACCACTCTGAGAAGGATGATGTGATGTCGAATGTCGATATGTCTTTCAGATCTTTCTGTCTGTCATTCATGCGTGGAAGTCAAACAAGATGAAAGAGAGTGTGTCACACGGAAGAAAGAGTGTCCTTACTCAGAATTAAATAGGAAAAAGTTTTACACTGACCTATTTTAACGGCAGTATACTGTGTAATAGCAGCTTCAAAGGCATCCGTTATATCCGCTAGATTTAACCATAAACTAAAGATTGGTGCATTCATAGCACGTTGTCTAAAAGTGTTGTTAATGCCAATCCATTAAAATAAATAAATAAAATGGTGCTCAGTTAAACGTAAGCTATTATTATATTTGAGTCATTTGGTCCTTTTTCATTTTGCATTGTGAAGTTTATTACTTGAAGCATTTTCACTGGAATTGATGATGCAACATAGAGTAAATATAGCAATATCGTAGCACCAACATTAAAATAGTACACAGTGGCTTTACCCATTTGAGCAATAACGGATTTTAGTATCCTGTCGTTATGCTTCTTTTTCTATATTCCTTGTTTTTTTCTTTGTCAAGAACCTGCAAGGGGACACGATTATCAGTCCTTTTTAGGTACATCAAAAACTTATTTGTAAGTTACTGACTGCACTTGCATGGGGTAATGAACCCTTAATCAGTTAAACTTAAACACTGAGACATAGTTGAATGCATAAATTACGCAAATAACTGCGGTGTGGAAAATACATAGCTTATTGATCCTTCTACGGTTATTTGTTTTGAACCCTGAAAAAGTGGAGGCCGCCAAAGCACAAAGGCAATCTTTTCCTGTTACATCTCACCCACTTGCCTTTTATTCTTCTGCTGTTGGCCAACTGGCTGGAAAAGTGATACTGAAAAATGTTGTGACTAAGAACTGTTATTGCCCAATTTTGTCTTGTTAATGCAACGGGGGCTCCCTGCAGAACACCACAAGTTCAGCTGTTCTCTCAGGCGAGAAATCAGTGAGCCCCCCACTCACAGAGCAACATCAATAATATAACAGAACCACGCCCCCAGCCACCCCCACTTGTGACCAAAAATAGACGTCCCTTCTGCTGAATATTTCATTTGCACTTTCAATCACTCTATCACTTTTCATGTTTTTTAAACTGTATGTTGACTTCAAAATGGTGAGTGAAAAATAACTTTGTCCCTCTCCCACTCAAATCCCATCAAGTATTCTGTTTTCATAAAATGGATAAACCAACATTGTGGTTGGTAAATCCAACAGGTAAACCCAATTCTTGTTGTAGAATCATATGCCAGAAAAATAGGCTTGCTTGTGCAACAATTGATTTGCTATGATTGTTTTGCACAGGGTTTGATTCATTGATACGTTTGATATGTTTGTCCCCAATTTAGATGGATAGTGAAAGAAAAACCAAGTTTGCGGTTTCTATAAAAGTATAATTAAATGAAATATTACATGTCAGTGTGGTTTATATGTTGCTGAAAATAAACATGGTAGTTCTTCTGTCGTGGTGAAAGAAACAAACGTTTCTTATTAACTTAGCGCGCTAAAAAATGTTTTTTATTTGCTCGTCAACTTAACCCCAGTGCAATAAGAAACGCTTACTTTTGAAGGCTGTAAGGTAATTTACTGATGTAATTTTTCGTATGTAATGAGGCTACACATGCTGTATGTTCTCATAATCATTGCTTTGTGTAGGTTTTTAGCCTCTGTCCTTTCTGATTGAAATCCAATAATGGTAATGCAGCATGATTGTCCATTGCAAAGCACATATCTGGCAACCCACAAAGGAAGAAATATTGTGCGCTTTAATATCTTTATACTGGTTGCAGTACTATTTGCTGCCTTACATACAAGCTCCTTTAACTTTTCAGGTACAGTGGTCATTTGAGTTGACAGCTATTAAAAAAGTTGACACTTAATGACCTATGACTCATTGAAGGGCAAATTACATCAATATTAGCAATAATTATACATTTATAATTATTATCGCTTTTGTATTTTCTATATGATTTATTCATAGTCAGAAATAAATTGATAAGATGTCAGTTAAAGCTAAGTTAAGAAAAATAAACTTTAAAAAAACAAACTGGCTTTCTTTTTTCCCCAACACTTTGCTACTACGATAAGCATTCACTGGCTCCTCCAATTGTAATAATATCAACCTCTGCATATTCCATCGGATCAGCAGTATAAGTAGTTTAGAGGGCACTTATATAGAGAGCGCCAACCTTTCAATGGACTGATTTGAAGAGTTAGGTTGAAATATACAAAATAGTGTTGGTGTATTTGTGAAGTTCATCCTGCATCTTTGATTCAAGGCAACATATTGTGAAAGCATGCAAAATGGAATTAAAGGGAAAATGCATACAACATCGTTCGATTAATATCAGTAATATGAAACTTACAAATCTTTTTTGTATGGCTAATGTTAAGTGGTGATTTTGTGTGTAACATAATTTTGCAATGCACTTGAAGATGGTTGGGGATAAAGCCGGTAAAGCCTTTTAAAACGCTGAAGCTAATGTGTTATTTTCTTGGCTTAATCGCTCCAGGCTCTAAATGGTTGTTAAGTGAAATTTGCAAATGTTGTTTGATACTGGAGTTTAAAAAAATAATATTCTTCTATACTATACTATATACTGGTTTTGGACAAAATCAGCTTTGCAGTGAACCAAATGATGTTACATTTAGTTCTAGTAATGCAAATTTTACTGTTGGGAAGGTTGTTGTTTTTTCTTGAGACATTTAGTTTTACACAGATGTGTTAGACTAGACTAGGGGTGGGCAACTGATCCTCAAGGGCCACAGTGGATTCAGGTGTTTGTCTTAACTGATCCAGCACAGACAATTTAACCAATGAGGTTTCTCCTAAAACAAGAAGCACCTATCTCCAATCCACTGATTGCTCTTGTAAGATACCAGATTGATAAAAAGGTGTCATCTTGATTGGTTGGAACTAATACCCTCGCCCACTGCGGCCCTTTGTGCAATAATTTGTCCACCCCTGGACTAGACTGTGGTAAATGTATTTTACTTTTGTCCATGTAAATATTTATGATTACTTTTTCTCTGTTCCAAAGTAGATGGGTGAGATCATTTTTCATGCTTTCACTGATTTTGTATGGCATCTAATCACATTTAACCACATAACTGTTCAAAAGTAACTGTATTTGAAGCTACATCTGGCAATTACTTTTGATCTATCTTTGGTGTTATGCTCTACAATTTCTTGTCAAACATTTCAAAGTATCCGCCCGCCCTCTGCTCATAGTTAGCTGTATAGGCTCCGGCACCACCATGACAAAGTTAATTAATTATTAACATACGCTCTTGTTCTATTCATTTGCAGACTTTGTTCACTTGTTTTTCCAATTAATACAAACTCTGATTTGTCAAATGTAATGTACACTCAAGCAGACGGGTGCTTATTGAGAGCACATTTGTTCACAGCATGATCAGTCATATGTCTCGTCACCTCTGAGCAAATTTGATATCACTGGCAGATGAGTGCTCCTCGTACAGTATGTACATTTCCCTCTGTGGCTTTTAGTTGGAGTACTTGAGCTGGTATTGTTCAAAATGTCTCTAAAGTCTCTTGACCTTCTCGACGGCCTGGAAGGAAGACTCCATTAAGAGCTCCCTTGCCGTTTATTATGTCCTTACGAGGCGTTGAGCTGATAATATTGTTCATGCCATATTGGATTCTGCTTGGTTTCCAAAGAAACTTGGATCTGCTCATCCCTGATTAAATGACAATTATTTAACCACCTTTGCATTTTTGAGTTTTAAATATTGTATCTTCTGGACTATAAAATGCACCTTAGTATAAGTCGCACCAGCTAACGAATAGACCTCGCAGTTCTGGGGTCCTGGGTTGAAATCCAGGTTGGTTCACCTTTGTGAAGCATGTTCTCCCTAGGCCTGCGTGGGTTTTCTCTGGGTACTCTGGTTTCCTCCCACGTTCCAAAAACATGCATGGTAGGCTGATTGGACACTCTAAATGGCCCCTTGGTATGAATGTGAGATTGAATGGTCTTCTCGTGCCCTGCAATTGGCTGGCCACCGATTCAGGGTGTTCCCCACCGAATCATATTTTATCTGTTCCCAACTGTCCTATAGAATTCAACAATAAACTACAGTCTGATAATAGATGTTAACCAATTAAGCAGATGGAAAACTGAATTCAGTTTTTATCCTTGGCAGATTTTGACTCGGACGTGTGTTAAATTACCCTCCAATTTACTCAAAATATTTTTGTTTAGGCGCATAGCTAGTATAAAGTCTTCTTCAGGACATTGTGCCCTGTTGTTGGAGAAAGAGTTTTATCCTTATTTATCAAAATAACCTGTGGTGACAACAGTAACCCTGCTGTTGCAAATGGCTAAATGGCCATACTGGTGGAAAATGGTCTAAACTGTATTGTGTCTTAATTGGCAAAGATGATGATGCGCGCATTTCAGCACAAATATCACATCGCATGAGGCAGGACTCCCTGCTTTGCTTCAATAGTTAATTATAAATCACCTTTGAATACACATTGAAATTCCTTAGATGTTTTCGTCATGTGGGGAGAAAAGACATCCAAGTGTGAACCGGTTCAGTCATGTGCATTTCACACAGTTCAGTGAGTTTAGTTATCGCTCTATTATATGGACGCCTGTATTACAAATAATGGTGCAACTCACTAAAAGAATAACAAGAGTGCTTCCAGGCAACTGCAAACACTCACAAAACCCTTAAAATGCATTTTATGTTCTGAATCTAATTGTTTCGTTTTTAAAGGGGGATAGTTGGGGATTTTTAAATGAGAAGTGACTTTAAAAAGCTAAAGGCAATACATTTCCAGCCCATAACAATAGACACCGAATTCTGCTCCCTTTTCAAATATTGCAGTATACATTATTTATTTAAAGACATGGATATATATACACCAGAACAAACAGATTCTTGCACTTTGTAGAAGCAACCTCTTCTTAATGAATACCTGTATCTTGATGATTGTATGGCATGACCCAAGAAGTGTATTTCTACACGTATGCGGAATCCATCTCTGATGTGTTTCTTTTCATGCATTGGAAGAAACAATAGAGCTTTTTGTCCTTACATCAATGCAGAGTTTCATAAACATTACCTGAGAACATGTTGCCCTTGGCAAAGTGTTTTCTGCTACCATTGATGATCAACTTATTTTCCTGCCTGGTATTCTTGAATGAAAAACTTTAACTTTAACCCATTCTGGGACATTGGTAAATAAAGTGGATAGCAATTCAAGTCAACAGTTTTTATTTTGTCATTTTTGCTGCTGTTTGTGGTTAAAACATTTGACACTTGATACATTTAACCTTCTATAAGACTAGTGACTATTTTTGGTCATTTATAAAGATGTAAATATTGTGTGATTAGACACTAAACTAATGGAATTAAAATGAATGAAATAATGGAAATATAAACTGGCTATAGACTCAAGTAACACTCTACAGAAGATTTTTATTTTTTAGTAGTATTTAACTCATTGCATAACTTTCATAACATTCATTAACCCCTCACAATGTTAAAAAAATGGATTGGCGTCTGGCACCGTCAATGGCACTGAAACATGAGCAATCACCCCTACTCCTCCCACTTTAAATTAATTAGACATCTATCATCATCAAAGGAATGTAGTGATTTAAATAGTATATATAGTAATCCCTCGAATATCGCGGTGAATGTAGACCAGACACGCCCGCGATAAACGAAAAACCGCGAAGTAGGATTTCCCCCATTATTGCCACCACAATAAATGTTTTCGTGCCTATACAGAAATGCAAGTACATAAGTGCAATTATCAAAAAGTGTACATTTTTTAAATATTACACCGATAAGCATGTGACAAGACTGTAATGTATTAATATCTAAATATAAAGTATATATGTAAATACTTTAACTACTGTAATCAGTGAAAATAGTTCCTCTGCTTGATATAAATCCCCCAAAAACAGGTTAATGGGAGTTTTAGTCCAAGTCCTTTGTCTTCTTGTGGCCATGGTTCCATTGTTCGCGATAATCGAGGGATTACTGTACTCTCCTGACTAAGCGTGGGATGGAAACATGTTGGGTAACAAAATGACCAAAAAAAACCACCATTGTCTGTTCTGAACATACCAGTCAAAACATAGGCTTTGTTTTTGTTTTTTAAAGCATGAGGACGGTCGAACTTGTTGATTAAAGCTGGCTCTACCATGAAGCCAGGCAGCAGCATTCATTCAGTTAATCTTAAAATAAAAAAAATCCAGGAAATTGGACTGGACTGTTTGTATTCATCTAAAACGGACTTGTTTCAGTAGATTTTACTCTGCCATTCCATATTCACCGGATGTACATCTTCACAAACACCCTGCGGGTACTTGCATGCGCATCACACTCTGCCTCTATATTTACTCTTTAAAAGCCCTGTTCCTTCTTTATTCAGAATGCTTTTGGAATAACTCACGACCAGGGATCACGGCATCTTGTGGCTTTGTTTTGAAAGCTGTTTACCAAAAGGGGTTTGACCGCAAAACTTTGTTTTTTAAATGGAGCTCACCATTTACAGTAGTTGTACGTAATCCCAAGGCATGTGCACGGCAAGTGTAGAAAAGATTTTACAGACACAAACATGGTTTGCTAGACTACACTTCTTACAGCCTGATTGTAAGGGGTCCCAAACCATTCACTCTGACTTGAAGCCTCTGGATTTAGCACCATAAATAGTCCAAGTCAGTGCTGGGTCCTGACCCAGATAAATAGTTGGAAGCAGAAACAGTATTCTGTCCAAAAAACCTTCAACACTACTTCATCCTTTACTATCCATACATTCATTCATTCATCTTCCGTACTGATTGCGGGGTTTGCCAGAGCCTATCCCATCTGACTTTGGATGAAAGCAGACCACACCCTAGACTGGTTGCCAGTCATCTGTCGGACACAGAGAGACAAATGACCATTCGCACTCACAATCATACCGCCTCCAGTGGGAATTGAGGCCACACCTGCCAGCACCGAAGTCAGGCGACTGAACCTCTACAGTCTACAGCACATGTGTCAAAGTGGCGACCAGGGGCCAAATCTGGCCCGCCGCATTATGTTTTGTGGCCCGGGAAAGTAAATCATGAGTGCCGACTTTCTGTTTTAGGATCAAATTAAAATGAAGTGTAGATATATATTAAATTTCCTTATTTTCCCCCTTTTAAATCAATAATTGTAATTTTTTAATCAATTTTTTTCTGTGTTTTTAGTTCAAAAATGATTTTGTAAAATCTAAAAATATATTAAAAAAGCTCAAATAAACATTGTTTTAGATCTATTAAAAAACTGGATATTCAGGGCTTTTAATCCAGTTCTTTTAATCCATTTATTAAAAAAAAATCTAAATATTATATCTAAAATGGTCCGGCCCACGTGAAATCAAGTTGACGTTAAAGCGGCCCGCGAACCAACTCGAGTCTGACACCCTTGGTCTACAGCATAAAACGGCTCCATCCAATAGTAGTGAGCAGTAAAAGAACTGTTAAAAATTATTAATATGCAAGTCATGCTGCTACAATGCCATTCTTAACATAGTAGCTGATCGAGCTATCATAAGGGCACGGAAAAGCAAGCCTGACTGTACTATTTATGGTTTTTGAGATTCAATATCTTATATATTTCGTAATCAGCTCACTGGGAGGCACTCAGCGCCTCAGTGCACTAGATATTTCAAAGTGTACTAAATAATAGTTTTATTGGTTTCATGTGATGCTAGCTATTTATTGAGCTGAGCTAGTCCAACATATTGCTGGGAGAGGTCTCGGAGGCTCAGCCACCTGCCCACGCCGGAGAAACACCTACAAACTCAGCACTTGTCAATTGAAACTCAATGTGGCTCAGTGGTGCCAGCTCCTCTTCACTTCTTCTAAGCCTTTGTGCATCGATCAAGGCAGGCTGTCTGGCAGTGATTCAAAGCACAAAACAGAATTTCTGCAAAGTCAAACTGACCAGTCTCTTGACTGACTGAAGTTTCAATACCATCAGAGGGAGGGAGCTGGCAGGGGAACCCCTTCGTGTTGAGTGTGATAACATGAAGGAAATACATCAGTATGTGTCCGTAACTTTGACATATCATATGGTTTTGGGATAGAGCAGCAAATTCGTCTCGCACATTTAATGTAAAGCAACGATGAAATGGTCCAATTGCCTTGTCGTGCGTAATTTACTTTAAAAAGTTTTGTTCAAAGTGAAAAAAATAAATGTGTTTTAATTGATTGTAAACGTGTATCTCATGTCATTGTCATAAGTGTGTCATAATAATGAAATTATGAATATGAATGAAAGCTTATGACAGATATCATTATGTGTCATTCAGTGAATGACGATTTCCAGAGCCTCAATTGCGACAGATGCCCAACACAAAAGTAACAAAAGACGATTTGATTTGGCTTTAAATAGTAACCATCCTTGGTGAATAGGATGTACTTTATTTCATGTTGTTTCTAGGTTTGGTTTAGAGAAGGCGAATTTCCAAAACTGCACAACCTCCTACTGACATGTAGATCTAAATAATATAAGTGGATGACCCATTAGGACCCATTATTGTGCATGAATCATAATGTAGCAAATAAGAATGCAAAAGTTCAAATGACTAAGACAACTGTGTGAAGTCTAAAACAAGTTGCCTTGTTCTCCCTGGCGCCAGTTAGCAACATTTAACAGAATGAGTCACCAAGTTGGGCAAACCTTCAATGAGGAGTTTTTAGGACAGTATATGCTTACAGATCACAGCCTGTGGTGTGGCTTGTACTGTGTGGTGGAAGAAATAAACCTTGCTTTGTGGTCACGACACACAGTGAAAGTAAAAAAATACATGTGGAAACAAAAGAATCTATGAAGTTAGCAACCCATTGGGGTTTAGTTCAAAGTTATACCCCTGAAGTAAGCTGTTATCAATGCCCGGTGTTTAGAATAAAAGCACATTTTCATAAGGCATTGTCTTCATGACTTCTCAAGTGTTGAATAGATGTGTTGGTATTCTAAAAATAATTTTAGAGCTACAGTACATCGATACAACACTGACTCTCAATTCGTGGCCCCCAGCAGTTGCTAAGTCTTCTTCTTCATCATCTTCTTCCGCTTATCCGAGGTCGGGTCGCAGGAGCAGCAGCTTCAGTTTCAAAGCCCAGATCTTCCGGGAAGATCCCAAGGGGTTCCCGGGCCATAGTCTCCCTAACGTGTCCTGTGTCGGCCTCAGGAGGCATCTTAAACCGATGCCCGAGCAAACTCATCTTGCTCCTCTCGATCCGAAGGAGCAGCTGGTCTAAAACGAGGCCTTCGGGGATGACTGAGTTTCTCATCTTATTTATAAGAGAGAATTTGGACACTCTGCAGAGGAAATTCATTTCAGTCGCTTGTATCTTGGATCTTGTTCTTTTGGTCATGACTCACAGCTTGTGACCACAGTTGACTGCAGGAACGTAGATCGACCGGTAAATGGAGACCTTCGTCTTTTGGCACAGCTCCTTCTTCACCACGACTGACCGAAACAGAGTTCAAATCACTTCAGATGCTGCACCGATCTGCCTGTCAATCTCCCGCTCTACTCCTACCTCACTCGTGAACAAGACCCTGAGATACTTAAATTCCTTGACTTGGGGGAAGACCTCATCCCTGACCCTGAGAAGGCAGGCCACCTTTTTTCGACAGAGAACCGAAGTATCGAATTTGAAGGTGTTCTCATCCCGACCGCTTAACACTTGGTTGAGAATCATGTCAGTAAGAGTTGGAAATCGCTGAAGCTAACAGAACTCCATCTGCAAAAAGCAGGGATGCAATACTGAGGCCACCAAACCGGACCCCTCAATGGCTGAATAAACGGTTGTGTCTATTCTGTTCATAAATGTTATGACATATCCGGGATTTCAGAACCCTATACTCCCACAGTTGCCAAGTCGCATTTCAAATTCAAACAAGATCGGCCAAAAGTCATACTTTACTTGGCATTGATCATTGTGTATGTGAGACTGTGAGATATGAGGTGGCTTTGGTTTTTGCTTGAGTGAACCTGTGTAGGCCAGGATAAGTAGGGTTCGGGTTGTAGTCCAAATAGCTTTGATAAATGCAGCTCTCGGCTTTTTTAATAGTGCACCCTTGTGCACTAGTATTAATGGGACACTTTGATTTTATATGGCATAAAAGGGGAAAGTGACTGATAAGGACTGATGAATGTGAAACGAGAACGTGAGAGAGGTATGTTGGATCAATGGACAGAAAAAATACATATTATTGATACAATGTGCTAAAGAAGGTTGGAACTAACAGCAAAGAGATTTGCAAAAAGAGATGAGAGGCTCCAGCACCCCTGTGACTCATAAGCGTCTTAGAAGATGAATAAACTGACTTTTGCTCCTCTTTGTTCTGTTTTTTTTCTTTTTGGGGTCTCTTTCATTTGAAATGCATGATAGGTTTACTTTTATGTTTGACTTAACTTTAACACTAACTCGTCTTCATTGTGTATTCTTTGTCTGGTGTGACTTATACTCAGGTGTGACGTCATTGTGTAATTACGGACTGTAATTTATACGCACTGTGATTTATGTTGCTTATTAATGATTTTAAAAAAAGTTGATTTAGGTGTTGATTGATTTAAAATAAAGTGCTAATACTCTCCACTGTCCTATAATTTTGGTACAGGAATAAATGTTCACAATATATTCAACTTATCAAAATATACAAAAATAATCATTTCTTGTTGCCTCATCAACTTGACTTTGACAGTAAACCTTTTACATTTCATTCCATGACTATTCAATTTCTGATTTGGGGATAAAAAGGTTTTTATAAGCTAGAAGTAGTTTGCTGACTGTCTTAAAAAGTTAAGGAAGGGCCTCTCAAGAATAAAGGCAGGGAACTGGCTGTAAAAAGGAAAATGAAAGCTACAAAGAAATTTGTCAGCTCTTCCAAATTCAAACTTTTTGTGTTCTCAGCATGCCTTGACCTCCTATAACCTACCAATCTCGCTTTGTTTGCTTTCTTTGACCCACTCTGCTTCGACTGTGTTTACGCTGCTGAAACTCTCTTGCCTTCATACAAAGAAAATGCAGAAAGCCTGCTTAAAATCTTAATTACTCCTGTACCACAATTTTATTTAAAACAGGTTTATATTATTATTATTAAGATACATTGACTGAGATTGCTTGTTGTGACTACAATTGCTGTCTTTTAAATGGAAACATGATCTACATGTGACTGTACAGTGTCATGTAGCAAAATATCCCCAAAACATGTGACATGCTTTTAATTCATGGAAAGTGCTGCAAAGACAAACTATTACTTTTATTCATTATGACTCAAATAGATGTACTATATTCATTTTAAATGTCAACTTTATTCATGTAAGCGGCTGTTCACTGACCATTAATGTGCTAGATGTGTGATCCATTTTGACAGGGAGAGATCAAATGAACTTTCATTCATTCTTATTCTCCCATTTAAAATGGATTGGACAGCAAGTACCATCATCGAAACATGACCATTCACACAAATTCTTGCAAGCAGTGGTTAACTACTAGTTTCTTGCTCATACGAGCAGTAATCAAACTACAATTTTCTTTTCTTTTTCTTCTACATACACAAACACCCCTTTGACAATCGCTACATTTTAGCTTGGAATCACCATGACAACCACCTGTAAATCACACTGATTCCACAGCTCTGCATTCCGAATTTTTAAAGTCAGTCAAATTTAGTTATTGCACACTGTGAACATTAAGGTAATTAATGGTCTGTCCATGCTTCTATTGTATTTAGGCTTTCGTTTTGTAAGATTGCATTCCACCTACAGAATAGAACAGATTTAAGGCCCTGAATGGGTCCTGGTGCCTTTTTATTATATGACTTAATTTTATCTTTTTATTACTTTTACTCCACTTTCTTTATTGTTATTATAAATGTATATTATTTTATCATAATATTAATTTGTAGATTATTTTAAATTTTATTATTAAGACAAATGTTTCCCAAAAAGTGATGAATTGATTGCAAAGATATAAAGAAAGTGTTTTTCAATGTAAAGCAGAACGTCTGGGTCAAATGACGTCATTTGTCTAAGAGTTGTTTCAATATGTTAACATTGCAGAAAATATTGGTCCGAATGCCCAGGGAATGTTATTAGTGTTGCAACTTCTGTTTGCAACTGGCTTGTGTACAGATCAGGCCTGATTAAAGGCGCTTGTTATGTGACCTGCGGTGTTCTAATGAGATCAAATAACTCAACACAGCAGAGGACATTGAAGGATCATCATGAAGTACCTTCAAGTTTGGATGAGTTCTGATGAAAATTTAAAGATCCAAGTCTTAGGAGGGCTTTCAAAACGTTGCAGATCGATGCCAAAATACAATTGAATTGGCCTTTACATTATATGTTTGTACATCCACTTGCATGAAAAGAGTTTGAGTAAATCTTAACAAACAGCAGTGGCAAGAAATGCTGTGTACAACCATTGGTAAAAATCCCACAGCACCTGTACACCTTTTTATATTACCAACTATGAACAGCAGAACAGCATCTGTGCAAAAATTGTTTGAAAAATGAATTCTCTCTTTGTGGTTGATGAAGAAATAGGCCTATCGTATTATAATATTCTTGCGTACATATAGTAGCTGGACCCTTTTTATAATTTATTATTTTATTTTGGATTGGTTTATTGATCATTTGTGACTGTCATTAAAGCTCATCTGATTATTGCCTTATCTTACTGGACATTTGATGTTATTCTTGTATTAGACTAAAAAGGTTAATATATGGAGGCTATTTAAAGTATTGAAAATGTCAATGTTTATAGTACTTGTATGTTTTCAGTGGACAGCAGAACATTTGCACAAAGGAAAGTGTGATTAGAGGTTCTTTGTTTCTTATTTGTGTTTTGAAATTTTTAACAATAGTCAGCGTAGTTTAACCTGCTTAAATGATGTTGACATACATATATGATTGTGAGTAAAAAACCCACACAAGATTATTGTTGTCTTTTTTTGTCCCACTTCTATATATTATTGATTACTGACTTGTTTCCTTGTCAAGGTTAATGATTCTGCATGTACCATGGGTAAGAACAATGGTGTGGAATGATTACAATTAGCTCACTGAGTTGAATTATTGTGAACAATGAGAGTTTTCAGGATGTTTACAAACTTATTGAGACCTGGAAGAACAGAAAATATGTATACGTTTATCAAATATAATAGGGAATCACATACTTTGAGTTATTTGCTTGGACCAGCACCTTTTTCCAATAGCTGTATACCTAGTGTGAGATATAATATTGAATACAATTATTTGATATTATTCTTTCATTTTTGAAATTACACAGGTTTTACGCCAGGTAAGGTAGGATGGCCTTGAGGCAAAACACATCAATACAACCCTGAGAGAGCTGATCCAATATGACGCCACGTGCATGCTGAGCATGCTTTGATACAATGAAAGACATTAAAAATTGATTTCACTTCATTAAACTCTCCGAGGATTATTGCAGCAATCTGGATTCCACATTAAATCTCACACAGATGAAATCGCTTGTTGGAATTTAAGAGCTCAGAACCAAAGAGACACATCCAATACCGTAATTTGGGAATATGGCATTTTAAAACATTGTTGTTAAAATTCCCCATACATAAGGACAGAAATAATAATGCTAGGCTGTGTTTTGTTAGGATCAGTGATGTAATGCAGAGATGGCAAGGGGATACACTGGCAGGATAGTGGACGTTTTTTTTCCTGCATGAGATGACATTCTCACAATTCATCCAGCTCACAACACCTTAGTTGCATAGTTTCAGATCATGCCAGTCCTTAGGGTTTAAAGGAATATTTCAAATTAAAGGTATCGTCATTAGATTAGTGTTGGGGTTAGTCTGGGATATTATTATATATCATTTTATTAATCATTATATGTATATGAGCTTTATTTCAATTTGGGACCGAGCAAGCTCGATGGCAGCTGGCTCCGAGGACATTTAATTGTTTTTAGGACTATTGACCTGACAGATCACCAAGTTCCGGGCCAAGGACTGTTGATCTGAGTTCGCAATGAAGATCTGTGAAGGACTCTTAAATTGCTTTGACTTGGATTCCGGCAGATGGCGATAATCGAAGCAACATCCGAAAATACTCGCATAATGTTTCAAAATACTGCAGCTCGGTTCACCTTGTATGAAAATTATTATGCTTACTTGTACAAATTCTTACGCAGTTGTTTTTGGTTTCCAACCTGATATGCAATTGTTGTGTCAGTTTTTTTTTACCTTAATTGTGTTATTGGGTTAGCTTATGCAATTGTTTGAATCAGATAACCTTAAGTGTTTTGATTATGCGCGACCGTAATTGTGTTATTCGCTTATGCAATTGGATTGAATAGATAACCTTGTAATTGTTTTCATTCGATGTCTTAAATTGGCAGGAGATGAATTCGGTCCTTTAGAATGTCACGGTGGCGAGGACGAGCCAGGACGATTCTCACTTGCAAGTTTAACGCCAGAGATGTACCCGATGCCCACCTTGTTTTGTTTATATTATATTGAAGTATACCTATTAATAAACCTATCAATTAGAATAGATTAGAATTTTATTTCATCATGTATTTGGGAAATTTCCTCGGTTGCAGTAGCAAGACAGACACAGAAGACATTGTAGACCTAGATTAAAAAAATCCACAGTATGGAAGCTGAATGAAAATAATGAATAAATAAATGAACGACTAAAAAGAGGGCTGTTAGGTGGATGAGTGGTTAGTGCATTAGACTAACAGTTCTGTGATCAAGTGTTCAATCCCAGTTTCAGACATTCATGTGTGGAGTTTGGGTTATTGAACTGGTTTGGGACATTATTATTATTGGTGTGAATTGTCTCCGGGTACAGTGGTTTCCTCCCACATCCCAAAAACATTCCTGTTATGTTGGGAGGAAAACAGAATACCCCAAAAAACCCACGGAGGCAAAACACAGTGGTGTGCCGTGGGAAAACATCTGCCAAGAAGTCATCCTTCGGAATATTCCGAGAGAAAAAAATGTAATAATAAGAGATTAACATTTAAATATGTCAAATAACAAGTCCATATGGCAATATTACAAGATTCAAATCATAATATTACAAGATTAAAGTCACTCTGTTGCTTAATTTTATGTATAATTTAAGTTGTTTGGTTTTACGGATATTTTCATGTAACTACAAAACTGATTTTCACGTAAGAGATTGAAGTAATGTTGCGACAAAAAGTTATAAAATTACGAGAATAAAGCCTGTATATTACTACTTATTTTCACATCATGTGAACCGGAAGTTGTTCGGGGTCCTGGGACTTTTGGCGACGTAAGGTTGGTGTGAAAAAGTAGATATTGACTCTTGCGTGTGTTTCTTTGATTATTATTGATAAAACTTTGATGAGAAAGAGTTTACATAGCAAATATAGGTGACATTGTTTTAAATTAGAAAATTATCAGATGATGGTGTGACTTGAGATTTTTGCAAAGCAAAAAGTGTGCTGCAGCTCAAAAATAGTTGGCAAATTCTGCTATTAGGGTTAAAAAAAATAAAAATAAAAGGAGAGTGTGTATAAGATTTTACAAGTCAAATGTCAAATACCTTGACCACACATAACAGATGTTTGGGTCACATGGTTGCATCCAGCTGGCAGGATCAATGGCCGACAAAGCAGCTGGTCAGGCTGAGCTGCTCCAGTAATTAACCTGCAAATGTAGCTGGACTGAGCAGACCTCAGGTTTTTGGGTTTTTTTTATGTTTAGTTTTTTTGACTAGAGAAGGACACAGTTTATTAGGTCTGTTTAAGATATTTCTTTATTATTTTCCTTTCACAAATGAATGGATTTGTGTGTCCACACGTGGTTGAGTTCAAATGTGCAGTTCATTATTTTTGTGACAGTCAATTTTGAAAAGTTTAATCACGATAATCCCAACTGTAATGCACACAGACTACAGTTTGGATTATCGTGAGGTGAATCGAAACATGATTGATCCATTCATTCATTTTCAATAGTGCTTATCCTTTTCAGGGTCGCAGGGTACTGGAGCCGATCTGGCATTGGGGGAAAGGCAGACCATACCCCTGACTAGTGGGAATCGATCCCACACTGCCCATACCCAAGTCAGGGAAATGAACCACTGCACATTCAGTGAACTGAAAATCAATATTAGGGCAAAAGAAATTGTAGAAATGTGTTAAAACCACACAAAAGAAATCATTTAATTAAAAGTAACCAACATTTTGGATATTTTTATTGAAAGAACATAGTTACCTGCTTATGCACAACAGTGAAATTACCAACACCTTGTCTAACCCGCCTCTGCACAGATCATGACAACCTGTCGCAGCAGACTTGGCGAGGAACAAAAATAGAGCTCTTTCTGCATGTACGGGAAAGGTGAAAGAGCTGTGTTGCGGCATTTGTGCTTGTGTGTTTCACAAAGGATTTTTAGTTATTGTTTTGGAACACGTTTCTTGGATCTCCTCCAATTAAATAGCACCTGAGGTGAGGCATTTTTGCTGTTCGATAAAATAGTAATTTGATGCTTAATGAGCTGTTGCAGGATAAAAATGAAAGTTATCATGAATGATAGTCAACGCTCTCATTCATAAGTTAGTTGCCATAACAACATTGTGAGCAGTGGTTATTTTTGACTTGAATTCTGGATGTACAGCATTCTACGCTGGCAACAATTACATGGACACGTTTATTTGAATTATAAGCATCATAATGAAACCGCTTAACACACCCCATAGGAAATATTCTGACCCAATCGAACCCTTTGTAATCAGGATTTTATTCCAATTGAGAGGGATGGTTTATGATGATTTAAAAACACTTCCCAAAATTTTGGAACAATACATCTTTACAGCTCATGTCTATGACTTCAGTATATGCATTTCCATATTTTTGGGAGAATGGGGGAGCAAACCGCAGTACCAGGGGAAAATCCACGCAGAAAACATGCAAACTTCACACAAGTGGACCCACCTGGATTTGAAACCCAGGACGCCAGAGCTGTGAGGCCTGCGTGATAACCACACGAGCCATCGGGCCGCCTAAGATAAAATATGTAAATCAGAAATTCACAACT
Organism: Stigmatopora argus; assembly: GCF_051989625.1. NCBI lineage: Eukaryota > Metazoa > Chordata > Actinopteri > Syngnathiformes > Syngnathidae > Stigmatopora > Stigmatopora argus. Next base: position 6,486,749 of record NC_135400.1, read on the forward strand.
TTATATAACTCGGTCATTTATTATTTCATTTTCCGTTCCGCTTATCCTCACAAGGATTTCAGAGATTCTAGAGTCCATCCCAGTCAACTTTGGGCAGCAGGCAGGAGACCCCCTGAATTGGTGCCCAGCCAATTACAGGGCAAAAAGAGACAAACAACCATTCACATTCAAACTCATACGAATTAGTGTTTCAGCAGCCTATCATGCATGTTCTTAGGCGTGACCGGACGTTTGGTCGACGGACGTGTGGTCGACGGACGTGTGGTCGATGGACGTGTGGTCGACGGACGTTTGGTCGACGGATGTTTGGTCGACGGACGTGTGGTCGACGGACGTTTGGTCGACGGACGTTTGGTCGACCGGACGTTTCGTCGAACGGACGTTTGGTCGGCAGATTCGCTCGCTCTCAAAATTATAATCATGAGAGAGAGACAGAGAGTTTACTCTTGAAAGCGATCAACCAGGTAATCTCTCGCTCTCAAAATTATAATCAAAAGAGAGACATCCGTCGACCAAACGTCCGTCGACCAAACGTCCGGGTACCGTTTTTAGGATGTAGGAGGAAACCAGAGAATCGGTAGAAAACCGACACTTGGGAGAGCATGCAAACTCCACACAGGAAGGTCAATACCCCCCAGGGATTGAACCGTCGATCTCCGAACTGTGAGGTGGACGTGCTAACCACTTCTACACTAAGCTGCCTCATTTTATATAACTCACCCTGTCAAAAGAGAATGGGTTCTGAAGGGGAGCTCCGGCTAGATTGTGTTTAACTGTTGGTACATCCTCACTCAGAGTTTCTATTCTATTCTGAGTTTCAAACGAGACGCATCAGATAGGAGATGTCTGCCGTAGAGAGCAGGCGGCCCACAGCAGGTCTTCATGTTGGATATGTGGGTGTCGCAGTGTAATGTGCACACTCGCCTACCGACGATAAATCAACTTGACTCATTCTTCACACCGCCTTCTTCTCTTTCAGCATTGTTGAGCAAATGCTTTCTTGACTATCTGAGTCAGCCGATGAGTTTTATTTTTCAAGCCACATTTCCCTCATTTTCAGTGTGTGTGGTTAAGCATTTCAATGATGGCAGCCAATCCCTAATGTGCAAAGTGACTGCACCTGTGTCCACTCAGAGGAATGTGACGCGAAAACATCATGAGTCACCTCACCATCACTCCCGTTAAGAAAATGTCTCATTATCTGATAAGAAGCAGTATTTGTAAGGAGTGTAAAGCACCAAAGACGTGATATTGGCGTTACCTAATCTTTTATGAGCTGCTAATAAAGGTTGTATCCCAAGGAATCAAATAAACTCAAAAAAATATTAAAAAATTTAATTTTTCACATTAACCTAATGTCACCGAAACTTGATGTCTGCGGACCCTGAAAAACTTTTGGTTTGAGTGATGTAGAAATAAGTGAAGTAATGTTTTGAAATCCGATAATTTAATCACTATTGCTCCCAATATTAAGTACTTAAATCTCCTAATATTACATGAAAAGTGTGCCCACACAGACTTTACGTCACCAAAAGCTGATGCTCTTGAAACCGAACAACTTCCAGTTCACAAACGTAAAAACAAGAAAACGACTTAAATCTTGCAGCATTACCACTTTTTTACTTCCGATATTACTTAGATCTTCTAACATTACTCAAAGAGCAGTTTTGTGCTCACACTGACTCAGTGTCAACAAAGTTGAAGCTCGTGAAACCAAACAACTACCGGTTCACGTTACACAAAAATGAGCACCCAAATGACTTTAATCTCAAAATATTACCAATTGAATCTTATAACTGTAGAGCATATGATTTGATGTTTGTCATATTTTGATTTGAATCTTGTAATTGTTCGATCTTAATCTTGTAACATTAACATTTTTCTTTCGGAAGAATTACAATGTATGACTAAATTCCCGCGACACACCTGACGATCGCACAGTGGTTGGCAAACACTGCCTTAGATTGATAGAAGTTGGAGAGGAAAAGGAAGAGTTGACAAGAAATGAGAGTGGGGAAAAAGAGCAAGTGACATTCACTGACTGGCAGGGAGGAAGTTAAGTAGAAAAATTGATGGGAGAGACCCGGTGTCTTACTTGGAGACAAGGTCAAGAGGATGAAGGTCCGCTACTCCACAAATTATTACTCAGCGAGTCGTTGGCGTTAGCTGCTTATTTGCAGCCCAAGGGGCGAAGGAGATCGTTAGTGATTGTAGTGGATATATATGAGAGGGGAAATATATTGCTCTCGATGTTAGTGCCAGCACTATTAAGAGTGCTCGGGGGAGAAAGGGCCAGGGTCAGAGCTATCGTGTGACCGTGGTCGGAAACTATGAAGTGAAGGGTCACTTCACATACATAGCAATGCTGTTGTCCAATAAAAAATACATGATACTGAAATACTTCATATGGATTTTATCTTATAGCTGCATTGCCCATTTATGAATCTGAATGCTCACAAAGCTAGTTGGAGTTCATCTCAACGGTGATTGATGGAGGTTGACATCAGTGCTTTCAACTTCGGACATCAGACCGATTTGTGCATTCTTCTATGGGCCTCCCTTTTTGCACTGGGAATAGTAAGCACCTTCACAAAATTGATTATACTTTAGAAACTTGTGATTGGCCAGCGACCAGTGTTCATTTTACCCCACCTGTCGTGCAAGGTCAGCTGGGATAGGTGCCAGCTTAGCCGTGACCTCATTGAGGACAAGCGCTGGAGAATATGAAGGTTTTGATGGTGCTTGGAAGCAAAATAATCGCCCAGATTTCTTGATAGGATGGATACTTTCAATTCAGAGTCCAACCCAAACCCTGACGGATTAACTCTTCAAATCCTTTAAAATCACTGACCCTTCCCCATGTTAACGAAATCCATTTACTAACCCAATTATTTAAGGTCTTAATATAGTATATATCCCTGACCATATTGAGCATTAAGCCTTTCAGAGATCTCATTAAAGCAGCCTCTTATGCGTAAACAGATAGAACCCTATTTTGCAGACTATAAGTTGTAGTTTTTTATAGCTTGGCTGGATGTGCTACTTATACTCCAGTGCGCATAATGTGTGAAATTATTCACTCATTATTATATCAATTGACATGGTATTTTTACACAGATTGAAAATTTAAACATGGACGTGAATGGATTGTGGCTTATTCCCTCAGGGGTTGCCATTTAAAACCTGTAGAAATGCCTGTAACTTATAAAAAGGGCATTCTCAAAAATGGTAACATAAATAGATAGGTAATAAGTAAGTTAATAAATAAATACATGAATAAATATATAAAAATATTGTAAATATATATATATATATATATATATATATATATATATATACATTCCACTTGTTGCATATATTCCTATTATTTTATTATCATTTTGAATGCCTTTGAGATGACATGATTGTTCTTTGTTTTGGATTTTTTAAAATAAAATTCCAACATTTATCCCAGGAATTACGTTCCTCCCATATTCTTTTGCTTTGGGAGTTCACATTTCTCATTATGCTTTCATTGTGTACTGCTGTTTCATCACCGCAAATACCACCTTCCTACATTGCATGTGTTTATTGTAACAAGTTTTAGTTGTTGTTGAAGACTTACTTGTTCAATAGATTGCACTTGTTTCTGCATTATCATCTCAACAGCATGGACACTTTGACCTCAACACCTTGAAGACTGTATTAAAATATTCAATAAACAAAATGTACTTGGCACTGAGGGTAAATAAATTTCATGGTAAATGAAACATATGTTTAGTAGAAGCTATTTCAGATCACTATCTGCAGTGTTTATGTAATTTAGTGGCACAAGAGAAGTGCCAAATCATAATAAGGCATGTGTGCTATGACTCATTTGTGTTATACAGTAGCTGCTTATGAAACGCATGGTTTCCTTTCCAATGGGCCTTCTCTGCTAGAAGAAACGCAGGAATATACGCATTAGATTCAGTCAAGTTGGAATCAATTTAATCCTCAGTGTTAAGTTATCTGGATGAAATAGAATATCCACATAAATGTGAAAGCATCCATATAGCTGAGACTCAAGAGTCTTGGGATCAAACACGATGAAGTTATTCTTACTATGTTAGTAGTGTTAGGGTTGCTTGGTTTTATGCTTTTTTCCCCCTTGTGTCTTGTCTGAGTGATTGCACATTGTGTTCAGCTGTCGTTTCTCCGCCCCTGGTGTATTCCCTGCCTGCTCCCCCGTGTGTTTCCCAGGTGTTCCTAATTGTCTCGTCAACCAGTATCAGTCTATTTAAACCCCATTGAGTGTTATGTCGTTTGTCAGATCGTCTGCTTTCGTTAGTCCTCGCCACGTTTCCTCGTTACCTCAATCCACGTTTTCTCGTTACCTCAATCCACGTTCCATGTGCGCTTTCCTGTATCTCCCCTTGTTTTGGTTTTGTGATTTGATTTCTAAGTCTTTATTATTTTCTAAGATCCTGCCCAAGTTATTAAAGTTTTGGTTTGAGCATTACTTCCCTCGTCCTCGCCTGCTTCCCTGTGGTTGGGTCCTAATTCCTCGTTACCTCGCCACGACATCTTACCAAAGACGAAACAGGTAGGTTTTTTTCTAATGAAATAACTACCACAAAATTACTAGTCTTCCACTGATACCGTTACCAATGTCACACTGTCATTGGTATCAGTGTGTATTAAGAAATCATTTCCCACTGCTTCACAATAGTGTTCCCTCTACTTACAAAATTCATGACAGAAACACACAAAAATAAGAGCATGATAATGAATAATTATTTATCAATGTATGAAAATGAATAACAAGCATGCAAAAACATTTTGTATTCGTGCAGGTGCACAAATCTAAGGAAGAAGCTAATGTTAGGTACACATAAACCCACATGTAAACTCAACTTGGATCTTGTTTTTGCTTATTTGTGCAGTAATTTGTATATCAAGAGTTTTGTAACCTGAAAATGCTGTTTTAATATGCATTCGTAAATAGAGGTACCACCGTATGTAATTGTTGTCATCTATTTTCCAACTGCTTGTCGACCTTCCCAACATCCCAAGAAGAAGTTAATTGGTAGTAGACGTCCAATCTATTTGAAGTGAGAGGGGTGGCAGCGAATCATTCACTTTCAACCTACCCATTTCAAATGCATTGGACGTCTAGGGCTGTCAATGAGCAATGAATTTAAAAAAAATCTTTTGGTGAAGATGCTCCCTCCCAACACGGTTGGATGTAAATATCCAAATCATTTAAGGCAGAAGGGTAGCAGGAAATGAAAGTTCATTTATTTGGTGACTAACCTCCCACTTTAAATGCATTGGACATTCTGTATGGTCAATGCAGTTTGGAAAGTAATTTTGCATCAGAAAGAAAAATTGTATAAGCGACTTCTCAATGCATCTCTAGGTAATAAATCCTAAAGACTTTTAAAAAAAAAGTTTCAATTCAACATTCTGTTTGGTGTGCTGCATTCTAATGACGTCCAAAATATCTGAAACATTTATGGTCAGAACTCTTTGCTACAGTCAAAAGCAAACAAAAGAATCAGCTAATGGCAGTGCACACAAAGACATTCCCATTCAATGACAACTGAGTGTTTAATGAATCTACCAGCCAAGTCTTTGGAATGTTGAGCAAACTGTTGTACCTAAAGAAAACCTTCTCAGGAATGAGGAGAACATTAGCTCCACACAGTATTATAAAGCCACAAACTCGAAAACATGGGTAGTATTTTTCTTATTTTCTTAATAGAGTCCAGTTATGTACTCTGTATCTGGGTACAAACGGTTTTGCGTGTGTCGGTATTGTATCTCCAACAATCTTAGAGATGCATTAGTCAATGGAGCTGCCACTTACACATTTGCATCACCCTACCAAAATATACATCCATTCATTTTCTGAGCCGCTTTATCCTCATTAGGGTCGCGGGTGGTGCTGGTGCGTATCCCAGCTGATCCCGGGCCAGAGGCGGGGGACACCCATACCTAGGGGCAATTTAGAGTGTCCAATCAGCCTACATACCTGGAGGAAACCCACACAGTAGAACATGCAATCTCCACACAGGTGGACTGACCTGGATTTGAACCCCGGACGCCACTCATCCGCCGGGCCGCTCCCTACCAAAATAAAACACACATGTCCATGCACACAAAGCACAAGCACAGAAAAAAATTATCCTGAGACCAGACATCGGTAGAGCTGACTTCAGCACATTGGCAGTCGCTATTTTGACACGAGTGCTCTCATGCACTGTCACTGCCAGCCTGACTCAGCCCTGTGTTCTCTTTGCCGGACCTGAATACAGTTCACGATAGTATTGCATGTAGATTTCTATGCCCGAAATAAATGTTATTGTTTTGTTTTGTGTTATTTGCCCCTGGAAACCTATTTTACATAGTGATTGTGGTGTCAACAGAGAACACAAACACCACCCTCACTCCTTGCAAATAAGAAGTCTAATTGTCAAATCATTCCTGATTGGATTGGATTGGATAACTTTATTCATCCCGTATTCGGAAAATTTCATTGTGGCAGTAGCAAGAGGGTGATTAGACAGAACAACAAAGCAAAAGCACAAAGTACAAAGCAAATCAAAGAAAATGGGATCATTAAGAATCACCAAATCAAATCATTAAGACAGAAAAGCAGCAAAAACACAAAACGAGCAAGAGTGGACGAAGTTACCGCCGAACCTTCTTTTGTATTTTCACTTCATATTTGTGAGATATGAGCTGTTATTGACCACAATTACTGTTTGACTCTTTAATTTGAAATAATAATTGATATAATGTCTTCTTTTTGCCCTTTATGGCTGGCAGTGGAAATAATTCTTAAAACTAAGGATGTATTATTGATGTTATAAAGTATAGCTGTTAAAAACATTAGTTGTGACTGTAAACAAAGCAAAAATAACTCCATTATTAACTGCTCTATTAATACATTAGTGCAGTATTAACACCAACTTTTACTCTCTTATATAAATTTAACCAGCTCTTCAGAAACAAAGTGAGTCAGTAGTAGAGTAGTGCCTGAATATCACAATCTCATGATATTAAAAGTTAGTGTTATTCAAATGGTAGAACTTTTATATAAAGCTTTTCATCAAGTAACACATAATTACCTTGATGCAAAAGTCAACATTCAATTCCTTACGTAGGTCATCATCCTGATACAAATGTAGCCTCCCCATTGGGAGAGGCTATAACTTAATCTAAAGCCTTAGTTAAGCCGGCCTTCTCTGTCCGAGCCGATATAATCACTGCTAGTATTTAACCCACAGTTGGCCATGTGTACCCAACATCTCCTTCACTTTTCTGACCTTGCTGATCTGCCATCTTGTGTGTTCATCCTCTGGAGACACTGGTCTTGTTTCCCAGTCATCGCATAGGGTCAAATTGCATTGGAACCAAAATTCCAGTCTTTTTGAGGAAAACTTTTAAATTAGTCAAGAAACAATCCTAAACATATGAAGTATATTCTATGCATGGGCATAGAATCATCACTAAAAAACACCTTGATAACAAATTTTCAAAACTAGTACCAGCAAGATGCAAAGCATGGTAAATGCTCTCAAGTGATTTAGTTCCCTTTTCAAATAGAAAATGCTTTCACTCAAGTTGTTCCCAGATCGGTGATTCAGCAAATCAAAGGACAACCTGACTTAAAATACAATAAATGATCGTACATTTGTTGCTGCAATCCAGTATAAAACACCAAAAAATAATACACCGCATATTAAACAGCAAGATAAATGATTGCTTGTATTTCTTCAAAACTTGAACAAAATGGCTCAGCAGCTGTGTTTATCAAGACAAATGTGATGTCGCACACACCCTAAACTTTCCCTAAATTTTGAAAAAAAAAGTAGTCACTTTTGAAAATAAAAATTACGCTGCTGTCATGGAAGAAGGTAAAAGGAGGAAAGTTCAAATTGTTCCCATTTTGGCAACCACTTAAGGAGAGAAAATTGCAGAAGTGGTAGGTTGTGCTCCAAGCAAGCCTCTTCTCCTTCTACTATTTGAAACTAAAAAGGAATATAAAACTCTTTCCATTCATACAATAAAGATGATTCTGTCCAATCAGATGTAACATTGTAACTGGTATAAAAATATATTTTGCAGGTGTATAAATGTTAATGTAAACTGAACAAACCCGAGAAAATTTATAAAACCCTGGTCAGTGTAGAAAGCATCTTATTGTATTTTTTTTTATTCTCAAAACAGCATGAAATAAATTTTAGTATATGCAAAGGTGAATGGATACAATTAGACTGAAAGCTTTAGTAGTACTGAAGATAGACTTTTCTATGGAATACAAACGACAGTGCCACCAAAGTTGGAAATTTCCTCTAGACTAATTGTGAGTTTTAATGTTTAAAGAACATGTGTGCCACTTATAATTATATTTCAGTGTCCAGATGTCTGCTGTTTACTGTTACATACTTTATGCGAGAGCTGATAAAATATTAGATGTGCCATGTTTTTACCTTATGTTCACATTGTCTCCTGCTATGCAGGAGTTACTGCACACTAAACAGCCTTCTGTTAAACGTTGGAAACAAATGAGTTGGGGGATATTTAACAGACCAGTCTATATAACAGTCTTTGCGTGGTGGCAAAATGAGCATATTGACTTGTTTATGATATACACTGGTTTATTTAATGGATTTAATGGAACTCATCCTGGAATTGAAGATGGTACAAGGCCGCTTTGCTCTGCTGATCTCACTTGGACGACTTATTTATTCATTTCTTATTTATTAATTATTTATTTGTCTGTTTGTTGCTGTTATTTTTGCGCTACATGTTGAAAGCTTTAAATCTCGTTTTACTTGTAGAATGACAAAAACATTCAATTCAATTTAATTGAAGGTTTATCTTTCAATTGCTCATTTGCCTCTCCCAGTCAAAAATAGTAATTGGACGTCTTACACGACATGTGTCAAAGTGGCGGCCCGGGGGCCAAATCTGGCCCGCCGCATCATTTTGTGTGGCCCGGGGAAGTAAATCATAAGTGCTGACTTTCTGTTTTAGGATCAAATTAAAATGAAGAGTATAGATGTATATATTAAATTTCCTGATTTTCCCCCTTTTAAATCAATGATTGTAAATTTTTAATCAATTTTTTCTGTGTTTTAGTTCAAAAATAATTTTGTAAAATCTAAAAATATATTTTAAAAAAGCTAAAATAAACATTGTTTTAGATCTATAAAAAACTGAATATTCAGGACTTTTAATCCAGTTCTTTTAATCCATTTATATAAAAAAAAATCTAACTATTATATTTAAAATGGTCCGGCCCACGTGAAATCAAGTTGACGTTAAAGCGGCCCACGAACCAACCCGAGTCTGACACCCCTGTCTTACAGCATCAGTGGCAGCCAATGAGTTAATCAACAGTACCAGGTGGCATAGCAAATGTCCAAAGTTGAGACAGCTTTATGCCCATGCAAAACTCCTCGGTACAAAGAATTCCTTGTCACTTACTTCACAGCCACTTCACTGCAGAAGCATGCATTAACCTTGTCAGCTGCGTTTAGCATGATTGACACAAAGAAGAACCAGCTGTCTGACTCTTGGACATGACATAAAAATACAAAATGATTTCTATCTACTCAAACTTTGGAAGACCACACACTTGTCAAGATTAGAGTTTTTTGATGGTACTTGAGCAAGTAGTCCTCAACACTCTATGTTTAGACAAAACAAGGTTTTCAGGAGCAGAGCTTATACTTCATTGAACGCTATTATGATAATAATAATAATGTGCACATAACTAAAGGTGAGCAAAGCGTTCTTTAATAGCAAGGCCAAACTTATACTTTGTTGCAGGCAAATGTATAATAAAATGAGAATTAAAAACCTGACGCATACGTTACACACAAACAAACACTTCATTATAGAGCACACGTGTCAAAGTGGCGGCCCGGGGTCCAAATCTGGCCCACCCGCATCATTTTGTGTGGCCCGGGAAAGTAAATCATGAGTGCCGACTTTCTGTTTTAGATCAAATTAAAATGAAGAGTTAAATCAATAATTGTAATTTTTTAATCCATTTTTTCTGTGTTTTTAGTTCAAAGATAATTTTATAAAATCTAAATATATATAAAAAAAGCTAAAATAAACATTGTTTTAGATCTATAAAAAACTGAATATTCAGGGCTTTTAATCCAGTTCTTTTAATCAATTTGTTAAAAAAATTCTAAATATTATATCTAAAATGGTCCGGCCCATGTGAAATCAAGTTGACGTTAAAGCGGCCCGCGAACCAACCCGCGTCTGACACCCTTGTTATAAAGGATACACCAGCTACACTAATTACATTTCAGTCATATAGTAAAAGTGTTGGAAAGTTTTAATAGTGACATGCAGAGGAAGACCAACATGGTCTTACTGCATAGCGTGTCAACACAGTATAAAATATATAATATACTATATTATTTTTTTAAATGCAATTGGTGGGCAATAGTGGGCAATCGGAGGGCAATAGTGAGATTGGGGAAATCTGGCTGTGCCTGACCAGACATGAACCTGACCTCAAGTCAGCAGTGCCCATTTTTTATCAAATTGCTCTATATTTCATTAACTTTAGGTGAGTATAGTCATGACTGAAAGTTTTACAATCACTTATTCTTGCTTCTATAGTATTTAAGCCATTACATGCAGAAACACCTTGAACAGAGGCTAAAACTTCCAGAGGGTCACAAAATGCTACGGATCTCCATAAACTGCGTTTTATATACACGTATGTCTGTATATTTATGGATGTAAGGGTAAGTTGAGACACAAATAATGTTTGTGGAGTAATAAAGAAGATTAAAGAGGTACAGAAAGACAGAAATCATGAGGGAAAGAGTGATGCTCTTTGCGCATGATAAATTTCACCGAAATGCAATTATATACAGCGGCTCACTTGAGACTGATTTACTTTGATCAAATTCCACAGGAACATTAATCTTTATGAATAAATCATCATACTTTACAGCACAGACAAGCACTTTTGGCAGGTAGTGCCGAGTCCGGTGCCAAAACAAGTCATCATCAATGGTCCTACTGAAAGACAGGCGCCGTGGCCTGGAGTTGTCAGGGGTCAAAACAGGAAACAATGAGGAAAATCGAAACACTTTGCACTTGTAGGAATGCACCCTTGAAGCCACCTTGTGGTGTAGAGGTTCACTCACCTGACTTGAGTGACAAGGTGCGGGCTCAATTCCTGATGGTGACGGTATGACTGTGAGTGTGGTTTGTCTCTCTGTGTACCCTACGGCTGACTGGTGACCAGTCAAGGGTGTAGTCTGCCTTTCGACCGAAGTCAGCTGGGTTAGGCTCCAGCAACCCCTGGAACCCTTTCGAGGATGCGTGGTATGGAAGATGAATGAATGATGAATATAATGTTTGATTTGCCCCATATTGTCAGGAGTGGCTTGTTTGTCCCTCCTGGCTTGCCGTTGGGTTAGAGCAGCTGCAAATGATCCTTGATTACCTCCTGACATGTGTATTTAAGCATCACGGAAGTGGTTAGTCATTGTCGGATCGTCCGGCGTGACACTGCTTACATCGCCGTAAAGGTACAGTTCTAGTTATTTTGTAAAGCTTTTGAGTCATTAAAGTTACTGTCATGAGCTCAGTTCGTCTCGCTTCCTCCTGCTTCCCCGCTACTGGGTCCAAATCCCACCAATCGCACTACGACGTCTCGGCGCGATCGTAACACATATGCATGGTAATCATTAATTTCAAAGTCATGCTTAACTTCACGGACAAACACTCTGTAATGCCTATTGTAATAAATTAGTGACATTTTGGATAAGGTGCTTTTTTGCCAAGAAGCCTGTTTTTTTATTTTGGTATCAAGCAGTTAAAAAATATTATCTTCGGTTTACACTATACCGCACTTTCGTGACCGGACGTTTGGTCGCCGGACGTTTGGTCGTCGGACGTTTGGTCGCCCGGACCCAAATGTCCGGTGACCAAACGTCCGAGTACCAAGGTAAAACAACACGGTCTACGCGTCAATCAAAGCCAACAATGGCCCTGAGCAGTTTCACTGAGCGGACGTGTGTGTATGTGTATGTACATGAGTTGTCCCCTTAGGAAGGGACGTCAGTCAGGGTCTTAACAAGTTCTCCAACAAAACACAATAAAAGTACGGGAAATTTGGAGCTTTTCTTTAGCCTAATAATTAATAGAGCATTAAGTATGACAAAATAATAATTCGCTGTTTGTATTTAGGGAATTTGAGCAACAATTTTAAATGGTAATTAACAATAACCTTCTGGGCGACCAAACGTCCGGCGACCAAACGTCCGAGTACCCCGCACTTTATTGTACGTAGATTGTATGAGACATGATTTTTATGAATTTTCTGTTGAGTCAGACATCGTGGATCCAAAAATTGTCTACTTCTAGGAAAACCATGACTGGAATGGTGCCAATATGATTAATGTAGTTTATTTGATGAAGTGCCCTGAGCCATTGACAAAGTGATCAAAAGAGTGGAGGGGTGTGATTCAACAGCAGAGCTGTCTTTCATCTCTAATTTTATTAATGCATGAGACACATTCTCATCTATGTTATGTGGCACATTGTGTATACACTATTCCTTGCACAATCAGTTAATGTCTATCTGAAAGCTGTGTTTGGCTTATGTATCAAATCTGGATTGCAAGTTAGTGATGAATCTCAGTTTTGTGAAACAGTATATAGTGCAAGTAAACTCTCAGATGAGAGAAACATGTGTAAAACCTTACCATAATCCAAAAATGAAAAAAGCCAGGAACAACTCTCTAGTAAGGAAAGGCAGGATTTAATTCAGAAATATACCAAGTTTTAGGTTGTTTTTTTTACCCAAGTGTTAAATTTGTGGAGTGGTGCAGACAGATTCATCAATTAAATGTATAATAGCTTTGTAGCATTTAAATCTGTGAGTGTTCATGATTGCAAATAGAGAGCAGACGAGGCCATTTAAAGTGTTAGATTTTAATCTTGTTTTAATTATGTTTTAAATTTTTAAAAATCTGCTACATAAAATAGTTTTAATTGGGCAATTGACTGATTTGAGAGTAGTGTAACACTGTCCGTTGTTGGAAATGAAGCTTCACATTGTTGGTTTTATGGTCAATGATATTGATGCACAGGATTTAAAAAAAAAAGTGGCCTCAGGACTGAGCGCTTAGACTTAGAGCACCATTTGTCTGAGACACAGCGGTATATCTTTCTAGTTGCACTCACTGGGGTTCTTTCTGTTAAATAGCTGTCAATCCGGTAAATTTTCCAGTAACAGACCCATTTCATCTAAGATTTACTTCAGCAGTGTGTGGTCCACAGTAAAAAGCCTTGAAGTCAATTAAAAAGGGATGCACTGTGCAGTTATCAATCAACTTGATAATATCTCTAAGAGTTGCTGTGATTGTTCTGTCTTTTTATAATAAAATAAATTTCGATGAATCCTTTTAGAAATCAGAAAAATGATTCAAGGATTTTAGCTAGGACACACAATTTGGAGATGGGGCTATCGTTCATTAGGCTCCTTTTTTTCTGAACTCAAATCCATCTCACTCTTAGATAACACAAAAAGAAAGCTTAAGACAAATTGCATTTATATTCACCTTCAAATACTGCAAAAAAAGTTTCCAGCCAGGAACCACTGGTGGTACTTTGGAGAGTATTGCACCCATTCATTCATTTTCCAAACCACTTATTATCACAAGGTTCGCGGGAGGTGCTGGAGCCTATCCCAGCTAACTCTGGGCACCAGGCAGGGGACAGCCTAAATGAGTGGCCAGCCAATCCCAGGGCACATGGAGATGAACAACCATTCATGCTCACGCTCATACTTAGGATCAATTTAAAGTGTTCAACCAGCCTACACTGCATGTTTTGGGGATGTGGGAAAACATGCAGAGTACCCGGAGAAAACCCACGCATGCCCCAGGGGAACATGCATGTAAGGGCTGACCTTTGATGGAAGATTTTACTACAAATAACTTGCTTGTAATTTTGGGGGAAATGCTTGGACTAAATTTAAAGCATAGATTAATAATTTATCTCACTTCACAGATATTAACTGAGATTTTTTTTTTCATTTTTTTCATTGATTTCCTGTCGCTACCATTAGTACACGCCCAAGATTTCTACGCCTAATGCGTGTATTTGCATGTTAGTATGTGCACACATAACTGCTTAGTGAGGAAAACAAGAGTTGACAAAAGAAGGATGCTCTTGACCCATCCTCAGGACCTGAAGTCTTTAACGTAGCAGCTTTTATTATGTCTTTGTTTGTGCATCCTTGTATGCAAAATTTATATAATTAATTATGCTCTCAACCATCGTGTAAGCTAAATATTTTATGAATTGTGTTTATGCCAGATCATTTTAGAATGTGCTACTACTTATGGTGGGGTAATACTGAAGCCATGTACTTACCTTTTAATATTGCAGTTGGTAAAGTCATCTAATCTGTAGTTGCCTTGATATAGTAAATACCTAATATGATGGAAAAAGAATATGTTGGGAGTAATGTTACTGGATATACATGTAAAATTATTACAAAATTGGGTTAATGAATCTGTAAACTTTAGATGCAGAGACAGCTTTTGTTAGTTCACTTGTAATGTCACAACAACATTCTTTGCATTTAGATGCATTTTTTTCCCTTACTGATTTGATGAAAGCATCAATCATCATTCATCCGATGAGTGTCTAAGATCATTTGGCAAGGTATTTGTCAAGAAAGTCCGAACAAATTTGATGTAAGTGTTCTATTTATTTTTATTCATTTTAAATTTGTGAAGTGAGTCTGACCCAACACATTTTACTATTATCGTCCTCTTTATGAGTATTTAATGTTACGTAATAATGGGCCAAAAAAATGAGCAGGTGTTAAAAAAGAGAAAACCACTTTATACACTGCTGAGACATTTCTGCTTAAAAGTGGGAGTTCACCTCCCGCAGTCACATTTATTAGTGAGAATCTGGAAGCATTACACAATTATTTGCGGTTGCTTGGCAGGATGTTTGAGGTTTACATAATCTTGTCCTACTGAGCCATGTTTTGCACACATCATGTGCCATGGCAACCTAACTCATCAACTCCTGCTGGGCTTTCAAGCAGTCCAAACCTAGACAGCATGTTCTACAATGAGGAACTGCCGTAAACAGAGAAATTAACAACCTCATGTATACATATGTATATATGTGTATATGTGTATATATATGCGTATATTTCATGCAACACACTTATTTATTTACTTGTGTACAGTGGCGGTCTGTGGATTTCCTAGTGACTCCTTCAGCAAAAACTATTTTATGGCTATAAAACCTCTACTGCAGCTACAGCTGCGACACATAAATAATGATAATCAATAATAACCTCATACAATTGAAATATTATTTAGGAATATAGCCATATTTTACTCACCAAAAATCCCTTTTAACTGTACACAATATCCATCCTCCTTTCTTTCGTCCTTTTCTATCGCCATCGAAAATAATGCTGAAAGTCGAGCCTGTCCTGTCGTATTTCTGGCATACGTTTTTTTCCGATTTAGTGCTGAAAATGTTCGTTCCGGGTTGTGACAGGCTTGCTTGCTTTGGAGTTGTCCGACCTTTCTTAATGATGTCCAGCTTTTTTTTTCTTGAAAAGTCCGTCTTGAAAATGGCTTTGACAGTAAATCTGCAAACAAATCAATTTATTCTCCTCCTTCAGCCATTGCGGGTTGACAAAACTGCTATTTAATCAACACAACAATATATTTGCTTGTGCAGCTTGCTCCAGATACAGTTTGGTAGCTCTGGCTAGTCCACTCTATCACTAGCCAATCATAGTTGGTGAAAGCGGATGGTTAAATGCGTCATTATGAAAACACACATCTGGAAGCAGTGCAACCAGGGGGGAAAGCAATGAAAGGAAACTAACAGACAATTTGGAATTATTTAATAAGTGTTCATGGACAAAATATAATTAACATCAGTCTGTGATTCAGATATTTCTTAGGCCATCTGAGAAGGCCTAGAAGGCTTTAACGGCACATCACTGCTTGTGTATTACCTATTTATTTGTCTAAAATGTCTTCTGTGTCTGTGTTCTCACCCGCTTGCTACTGTGACAGTGACATTTCCCGAATACGGGATAAATAAAGTTAGCTAATCTAATGTAAAACAAAACATAAAAAGGAGTGTCAAGATACAGGAATCTATTTTGTATGTGTGTTTGTGTTACACTGGAGCTCAATCAAAACTTTTGAGAAAAAATAATAAACACTTGACCTTCAGAAAAGGTGTTTAAAACAAGACGTTAAAGAGAAAAAAAATCTAAATCCATTTATTTCGGTAACCACATCCTTGATACTACTACTGCAAACAAAATACTTACACAAAGCGATGAATTCAGTTAATGATTAGATAAAAATGATCTGAAGAAAAAAAGCAAAAGTGGTGTTTTGTTGTTACTTTTTTGTGAAGGGAAATCTGAGTACACATGGAGACAAAAAGTAAATGAAATTTCCAAAGTGCATCCCCACAGTTTAAGTGGCAGGACCACCAAAGCATGATTAGTGCGACAAACAGTGTTGCCAGATTGAGCGGGTTCCCACCCAATTGGCTATTTTCAAAGGTCAGTAAAAAAATGCATTGGGCTATTGGTGAAATTTGGGCTACTTTTGACAAACTCTTAAACAGAAGCTCCTGTAGAGTCTAAGTCAGCTGTTAGCTGAAGTTAATGTGTTTGCCCCATTAGAACGCTTCTAAAGCAATGCACTTTTGCGTTAAGAGTACATCCGATAAGACAATTTTCACTAAAGACAGTTCCGTTACAGCAACGTGATTACAGCAAAGTCATCTGCTGAGTGCTGTCGACACAGCAAACAGTTAGTAATCACATCACGAAGCAATAATGATGCTGCAAGTGCAGCTAACTTGTAGCTCTTCAGACTGTAAGCAGGTTTTGGCAGGGCTCCAAAGGATTGTTTGGAGACCAGTGCACTCCATGGGAGCCGATAAGAATCAATGAATCAAGATGAGTTGTTAACATTTGCCCTACGAAAAGTATCCGCAGACACACACGTTAAAAAAAGAGTCAAAAGAAAAATTAGGCTGTCAAATTGTGCTTTCCTTCTTTGGCAGAGACCCAGATGGCTCTGAAATCATTTGGGAGAGGTGAGAGAGTTTTACAAGTGCACGGAGTGACACTTTCATACACCCAAACACATACCCATCTACACTTTGCGATGCATAAGACTCAGCAAAGATAAACTGTGGATTAAAACAACATGAAAATGGATCTGATCTTGGTAGCAGTTATGTAACTCAGACAAGAACAGCTGGTATTTTTAGTCTGTCTGTAGTGTCTTGACTCTCTACATCTTTCCACATCAAGTTTCATCCAAAGTATAATCACAATGTATAATAAATTACAAACGTAGGCGCATAAAATAATAGACTAACTTTTTCACTGCCACCGATGGGAATACTGTCTAGTCATGTAGCTTTTGTCTTCCCTTCTGCTTTGAATTCAAAGGACTTTATCTCTACCAGATGTCCAATCAATTTGAAGTCGGAGGTTGGTAGTGAATAGTCATTCACAATACTACAATAATTATAATTTATTTGGAGAAATAGGGAAATGTTAAAACAGTTGATTACAATTATAAATAAGTATAATTATAAAGGAATTAGTCTAAATTGCTATGTCAGTAATGGAACTTTTATTCATTCATTCTACTGCTTTTTTGTCATAATGAGCTGATTTGGTGATTCTTAATGATCCCATTTACTTTGATTTGCTTTGTACTTTGTGCTTTTGCTTTGTTGTTCTGTGGCCTTTGCGACTGTACTGTCTAACTTAGAACTATGCCTTTTCTTGCTACTGTCACAATGAAATTTCCCAAATACGGGATGAATAAAGTTATCCAATCCAATCCAATCTTCCATACCACGCATCCTCGAAAGGGTTGCGGGGATTGCTGAAGCATAACCCAGCTGACTTTGAGTGAAAGGCAGACTAAACCCTTGACTGGTTGCCAGTCAGTTGTAGTGCACGCAGAGACACAAACGACCATACGCATTCACAATCATACTGCAACCAGCGGGAATTAAGCCCAAAAAGTACCCTAAGATGGCGCAAAATTAACTCAATGCCTGCTATTGACAATGGTAGATGTCCAATTCACTTAAACTGGCTGTACAGCTCTTCTTTCAGTGCCATTGTTGGGGATTGGTTCTTTCGCCCCTAACAGTCAAAATAGACTGGAACCAAAAAAATAGTCCAGCCTATATGACATCTAGTGGGCGTTAATGTGGCCCGCGAACCAAACTGTGTTTACCACCCCTGATGTAGAGCTCGGAACAGTCCTATTTTATTTAACGTGATAGATCAGGTGAACAGAGAGAGTGCAAAAGACTGCTTTTAATCGGTGTTGAAACTCAATGGATTGATAACAGTTAGCCTATTTGTTTCAAATTTGCAGGCTAGGTGATGTGATGAAAAAAGAAAGGGACAAAGGTCAAATAGATCAGAAATATGGTGACCCTTTGAATTTGGGTGCTTAGGCGGGAGTCGTGCTTAAAGGATTGGCTGTCAGAAATATGGTAAGACTTTGAATTTGGCTGCTTAGGCGGGAATCGTGCTTGAAGAATTGGCTGTAGCCTATTTTAGCTATTCAAAAAAAATACATGAGTTAAATTAAGAGGTGGGAATGAATCACCATCAAGTGGGATGTCATTCGTTTTAACATTAATCATTTAGGGATTAATGTACTGATATGGATTTGATAAAATTCAATTATTTAAACTCCATACTGACGCATTTGCCTGCTTCTTCGTGACTATCAGCCAGCAGTCACGCAAACTCTTTCTATTTCAATTCAAGTCTAAGTGAAACAGCAACTCCTCCATCTCGCCGTTGCAGTCAAAGAAATTCCTGAGTGGTGCATATGCTCCACTTTGCCATCCTACCACCCACGCAGACCTCTACCCCTAAAATACTCTTAAAAAAAAAAAAAAAAAAAAGGAAAGACAGCACAAGATTTTGAACACCTGTATATATATATATTTTTTTTTTTTTCTCCATCAACTAGTGAATAGAGTTTGTTTTGTTTTTGTTTGGGGGGTTTTTGAGTGAGGGAGGGGTAAACAATTAGGTGCCAAAAACCATATAACTCAAAATAATTGCCAATTTATTTTTTACCCAGGTTTATAAAATTGCTAGTAAACATAAAAGTGTCAATACACTTTTTTTTTTACTTTCTCTTCTTCAATTTACAAAGCAATTTCATGTATATTTGTATTCTAATAAGGTTAGACACAACAAGAAGAAGAAATCTGGGGTAAAATCTCAAACCTGTGAAAGCATGTAGATATGTAAGAAGTGACCATAAAATAACTTAAGTCACAATTTAAATGTGCCCATCATTCAGATGCAATAAAACAACTGCTGCTTAAAGTATGGTAAAGCTTCAAAGCCCACTCTTACACATGTAGCTGAGTTATTTTACTTGTAATAACAAAACACATTATCATTGCCACCAGTCATCACACGCATACAAAAGCAAGAAATCAACCACAAATGCACTAAAGCCATACTGATGCAGTTTATCCCCTATTTTGCATTCTTAATTTGTTTACTAGAATTGTCCTCAAGTCCGTCTCGGAGGTTTGTGGGTCACCATCTGGAACGATGCCGTTGCCTTGGCTGTCTTTCCCTCTCTATTTCAGTCTCTCTCTTCCCATCCGTGAGACTTAAGACCCATGCTGGAGCTAATAATTACTCTGGCGCATATGGGTGTTTCAGGCCAACTGGGAAACGTTGACTCAGGTGCAGACTCTTGCCATCTGCTTTGTAAAATGTTAAAATATGTTAACCTTATGGGCCAGTGATGATCACCTGCAAATGTATAACAGGATTTTCCACTGCACAATCTGCTTGCTCAGACACATTAACTCAACAATTGTTATTACTGTGATAGATGTCCAATCCACTTTATTTTTTTGCACTTAAGAGCTTTAACCTATCAGCGAGTGTGTATTTTTTGATCATTTAAAAAAATTGAAGTGTTATGAATTATTACTATTCCTGATGTGAGCATGAATGGTTTTTGGTGTTCTTGTACCCTGCGATTGGCTGACAATTAATCTGTACATATAATGCTACTGATATAAAAGAATGAATGAAAGTGATAAGTGAATTTCATCCGAACATTTGACAAAGTATTTAATGGCTAAAGTCATGTTTCAACTGTACATTTCCTCTTTTATTAACATAGAACTCTCAGTGAACAAATACTGGCACTAATATTGATATAATGCAAATTACTTGAAAATGCTTTTCAGTAGAGTTTAATATAATATAGCTGTGAAAGGCATATTTGAGGAACCTTCCTTTTATTTCACGCTCAATAAACATCTCCGAAAATGAAAAAAATCCATTATGGGGGACCAAATTATCCTACTAAAAACATCCTTTTAAGAATAAAAGCACTAGCTTTTTAACATGTGAGTGATGTTTGATTAAAGCATGCTCTCTTACACGCTCACATTCACATCTAGGGGCAACTTAGAGTGTTCAACCTGCCTACCATGCATGTTTTTGGGATGCGGGAGTAAACCAGAGTACCCAAAAAAACCCACCCAAGCCCAGGGAGAACATGCAAATTCCACACAGGAAGGTTAGAACCATCCAGGGCTTGAAATCATTGTAGGAATTATTTTTAAAATTGCTTTTTTCTTAAATATCCTGTATACCACGTGTCAAAGTGGCGGCCCGGGGACCAAATCTGGCCCGCCGCATCATTTTGTTTCGCCCGGGAAAGTAAATCATGAGTGCCAACTTTCTGTTTTAGGATAAATTAAAATGAAGAGTATAGATGTATATTAAACTTCCTGATTTTTCCCCCTTTTAAATAAATAATTGCAATTTTTTAATCATTTTTTTCTGTGTTTTTAGTTCAAAAATCATTTTGTAAAATCTAAAAATATATTTTAAAAAAGCTAAAATTAACATTGTTTTAGATCTATAAAAACGGATTATTCAGGGCTTTTAATCCAGTTCTTTTAATCCATTTATAAAAAAAATATCTAGATATTATATCTAAAATGATCCGGCCCACATGAAATCGAGTTGACGTTAACGCGGCCCGCGAACCAACCCAAGTCTGACACCCCTGGTGTATACGGTATACTAATACTTCTCAATATATTCATGTAGTTTGTATGAGAGAGATGGCTTAAAAGTAAAGTAGCCTTGGAAAAAATATCTGCTGTTCTTATTTGGTAATCATTGTACCACTTCACCTTTTCACCCCCTTCCATGTGCTCACAGTGCAGGTTCCCACCTGTGCACATAATCCACTGCACTTTCTGTCTGCCGACCTTGTCCTGATTCCACACAATCGCCTCATAGTTTCACCGGCAGGCTGAACTTTAATCACGCATTATCATTGTTTAAGCACGTAACCGAAGCGGTTTTATTAAGCAAAGGTCACATTTTTTGGGTTGATGTAATTTACAGACCATCTATTTGGAAAAACTGCTTCATCATATAACACAGTCTATTGCATTTTTAAAAGTATCACAACCATTCATCATCTCCCTGCGGGTGAACTGTGTTATTCTGAACTCTGCCATCTAACTTAGCATTAAAAACAAACTGTTGTCAGCAGGTTTTGATTTATGTTATTGTATTCACCATTTTTCATATTGTTTCTTCTTCTTTTTTTAATCTCACTAACTTTTCTTGAATCTCCCATGATTCCTGCAGCTGAAGCAAATTATCAGTTAAGTGATAAAGCTCATAAAAGGGTATTGGGTTACTCGTGCAGTACTGAGATTGTATTGATAAAGCCATTTAGTCCTTTGCAAGCACATAGTAAAACAAAACCTTTTAACTCATAGGCTACCATGACAGTGCTTGACGTCCAATCTATTTGAAGTGGGAGAGTTGGCAGCGGATGAAAAATCTTCCACTTCAAGTGATGTCATTGCAAGACAGCGACCTTGTGTAAGTAAACATCACTATCATTTAATGTTCATTATTTTAGATTTTTATCTCTTAAAAGTTTAATTTTAATATTGAGATTTTTCTCTCAGAACATTTCAATGTATGACTTTTAATTACCCGTGGCACAGTGGTTGGGAAACACTGCAGTAGGGTCCCCGCTAATGTAGGAGGACCCTATACAGAAAGGTGGAGACCCTAAATTGAGACACAGCTGATTTAAGGGGAAATAGAACATTTTTCTTCAATTCTTTTTAAAGATGTAGTTTTCAGGATATTGAGAGCAATTGTGATAATAAGCAGAATGCTGCTAATAAATAAAAAAAATACTGAATCTGTCACCAGTGACAGTGACACCAATATTGATTTTTTTTTTAAACAGCTGATGCGCAAATAGCATTGTTTGAAATTCACATTGTGAAATGTTACTTCAAATATTGCCCACACAGTTGATCTTGGTCTTTAATGTCTAAATATTGTCCCAGTTAGTGCACTTGCCGTTGACAGATGTCCAATTGTGGGACTTTTCATCTTTCTGTGTTAATGTCTTTGGTCTTTTTATTTTAGTGATTTGTGTTTTTCAAATTCTTCCTGACATTTTTAGGGAACAAAAAGTTTTAATGCATCCATAACTGAGTAAATGTATTTATAAGACATGAAAGATGCCAACTTGAGGAACCCAACCTTGAGGAACAGAGGTTAAAGTTATTTCAAATAGAGGTTAGATTCGTTTTTTGCGAATTATGAAAGGACTTTTCACAAGGCTGACTCAAAATTTCAAGCGAGGAAAGCCACATTCACATGTGAAAAAAGCATCAAAGCTCAAGGTTGTGTTGAAGTGCAACAACCCTTTAATAGCTGCATTTTCTGACTGTGTGCCTTGAATACATTTTTAGAAAAGGGGAACAAAAGGTAAATAAACCAGAAGGGTATTTGTTTTTGTTAACGCAATGTGACAATCAAGAATCATGTGATGTTTAAAAAAAAAATCTATATACATAATATGCTGTTTTATTTAGTTACACAGCCAATTTATTTGAAAGGGGATTGTGTGTCATTTGGAAAATGACTCCATTGCTTAAGTATTTAATTATTTACAAGGGCATCATAAAGCACATTAGATCGTTCTTAAAACGTCTGAAAAGACGGATAACATCGGAAATAGTTTCCATTACTTTTTATCTAATGACTGCAAAATGGAAATGGGTTTGATTATTTAAAGCAAACTTCACAAAGGGATAGAGGCAAGAGTGAGAGCGAGAAGATAAATAGACAAAAACATTAGAAATATAAATAAACTGCAACCCCTGGGAGTCCAGTACCACAGTGCTGCAGATGTGTATACACCTCAAATGACAGAAAGTATTCTGTTTTTCTTTATTATTTGTGATCAAGGTTTATTTAATTTTTCTTCAGTATTGCCCTTTCACGATCCCCTGTGTGGGTCTAACAGGAACTGAGTCATGGATGTTGACTTTGCCTCCCTCAGAGGTCAGACACCTTCTCTGCTTTTAACATTCATATTTTTCATCGTGCCCGTCTGCCAGAGGCTCTTTGAAAGACATTTGCATTCCGTGTACATTCTGGGAAAAACATATTCTGGAGAACTTGTGCAGTATTACAAACTGACCTTGTTGACAGTTTAAATACAGAAGTCAAAACAGAAGAAACATCCAAACATTGTAATTCCATGTGGTTCTGTATTTGCCTGGCTGACTTTGGTGTTCCCCGCGGACAAGTTCAGAGCAAACTTAAAAACAAGTGCTCCTGTGGTCTTGCTTCGTGCAAGGGTTGAAACCACTTCATCCTAAAAAAGTGGCGAGAGTACACATCACATCTGATGATGCCCTTTGAGCAAATTATTTATTGAGTTCTCCAATGCCTTCAATATTGTCTGGCATGCAGCTCTGAGAGGCAAATGAGACCACGGAAAGCATAGTCCAGCTTTTTAGCAAATTAAATCTTGTCTACCTTGTAGACTGGCTATATTGAGTGAGGTCAGGGAGGTCATTTGTGCTGAAATGATTGTGTACAGTAGAGGAAAGCCAACAGGACAAACATAATTATGTCGTTGCTCATTTTATCAAGGATTCCGATTGATGAAAAAAACGGAGAATAATCTTAAATGGCAACTAGTTGGCAACAGAACCACAAAAAGATGGAAATAGAGACAAAGGTACACCCATAACTTTGGTAAACATAAAGTAAAGGGGGGTTAACAAATTTTTGATAGGACTACAAAAAAGTTCTGTGATAAAAAACATCCTGAAAAGAATTTCTGTCGTAATGGTTTAAATCCATTCAGGCTAGCATTTTTTAAATGAGAAATCGCACCACTTATCCTCACAAAGGTATCGGGGGTCCTGGCCTATTCCAGCCAACTATGGACACCAGGCCTTTCTGAATTGGGTGGCCAGCTGGGCAGAAGGAGACGGTCAACCATTCACGCTCACACTCAAACCTAGGCAAAATTTATAGTAATGAACCAGCCTACCATGCATGTAAGGGAAACCTGAAGACCCCCACTTAGTAGGGATTGATACCACCCTGCCTGTGGTGAAGTAAGGCAAATGTACCAATACACCATCAGCAACTCGCACGTTATTTATTAGAGCAATAATAATAGAATTTTCAAGTTACTACGGTGACCATTTTCAGGGTTTTCTCTCATTAATAGAGGGGTACCAATACATCTCGACACTTGTAATGTATAGTATTGTCAAACTAATTACCGTTTTACTGTCATAAACAATAATGTTACCAACATTTACTCCTTTTTTCATCCTACATTTGCATTTATGCAGCTATAGCACACATTGACTTGACTACAAGCTATTTAGTGATACTATACATGTATTATAAAACGCTGTAGGCTCAACTTGTAACTGTTAACATTCCTATTTAATTCATTCGAGCAGTGAGTACCAACAAGTGCGTTGTGGCACAACTGTGAGAGTTCCAAAGGTGTAAAATTATCAATTTAAACTTAATTGTTCTGTGAATGAGTTATTTGCTGTACAAAATATGTATATTTGTTCCATTATGTAAGCAGCATATACAGTGGTGACAAAAGGAGCAATTTACTCCCCTGCTATATTGCTCTTAATTAGTTTGTTTGTTTTAGTAAACATGAGCTATAAAGATAGTACAATGTGATGAAAAAAAAATCTAAAAAAAATAATTTATTATTTGTCTTAAATAAAAAGCAAGGCGGCGTGAATGGTTGTTCGTCTCCTCCTGCCCCGTGATTGGCTGGCCACCAATTCAGGGTATCCCCCACCTCGTACCTGAAGTCAGATGGGATAGGCTCCATCACCCTCAATGACCCATGTAAGGATTAGCAGTTCAGAAAATGAATGAATTATTTATCACGTGACTGTAGCAATAATTATTGTATTTTATTTATTTCAGAACATCACATAAATGCAGTTTTAGCCTCAGTTTCTTTTTATTCCAAAAATAAATCGAGACATGACCTTATCCAAATTTTGATGCTGTTTTTTTTTCTGGGGTCTCTTTCTGTATACATGCAATGCGAATAAGATGAGGTTAATGAGAGTAACAATCAGGTCAAGACAAGTATTTACCATGTTACTCGAAATCCGTGTCAGAAACCCCAGAGTGCTTCTTATCTTTTTAAAATGTGCACCAGTTTTTCGTTGAATCTTTGACTGTGCTGCTGTCTTCGAGAAAAAGCAGGGATTTTCCATGCAAGTCTCATGCTTTAGCCCCTCCTCTACATGTGAGCAATGTCTGAGGGTGGCATAGAACACCTTATTCTGCGCATTGCAGCTTTCAGCACATGTGATGCACTGTGCCCACTGAATAAAAAAAAGATTTCTACTATAGAATTCCTACAATGTTCTTTAAAAAAACAATAAAATATCTACAAGGATACTGTGGCAAAATATTTACAGTACCAAGCAAAACAAATGAATGGAAAATAGTAAATATTTTACAACAAATCTATAAGGAACGACAGCAATGTACTGTTCCTTTCAAAAACATGCCTTGTCATCTTTTCTAACAATAATACTGCTGGATGCTCTCCCAGCTGTCTTCGGCCCAAAGGTGGGGGACACCCTGAATCGGTGGCCAGCCAATCGCAGGGTAGTTGTAATTCTTACTCTTTTAATTATAACTGGACTCTTGGATCTTAAGACATGCTGCCTTTGGGAAGAAAGACTACTGGTATTATTTGGCAGGAACAAGAGGATAAGCAAGGTTGAAAATAGAGAAGTGATCTAACCAAGTATACGTATATGTATATTTGAAGAACTTACGGTTCAATATAATTCAACACTATAAGAAACAAGTCAAATGAAAACTTTTATTCAGAAGGATTCATTTAAAAAGAGGACATTGTTTCAAATTGATGATGTAATTGGATGTGTGTGTAGATGTATTCTTCAAATTCAGTAGCATTAACCTACATCAGGGGTGGGCAAACTATTCCACAAAGGGCCACAGTGGGTGCAGGTTTTCATTCCAACCTATAAAGAGGTCACCTTTTCACCAATCTGGTGTCCTACAAGTGCAATCTGTGGATTGCAGTCAGGTGCTTCTTGTTTTCTGCAGAAATCTCATTGGTTCAACTGTCTGTGCTATATCGGTTGGAACAAAAACCTGCACCCACAGCGGCCCTCCAGGACCGGTTTGCCCATACCTGACCTACATGGACACTGCAAAGTGGTTACCACAGTACTCTGAAGGGCAGCATTTAAATAAATAATGAAAGGATACCAACCTTAAATAAAGGTAGTGCTCTTGAAGTCCATTATCTTCTTACAAGGAGTAGTACTATTAATCTCTAATAACATGTCCCTGCTAAATGTGAAGTTTAACTGTGAGTGCACCCTGAAGCTGGCACATGGAAATCCTGGAGATATGTGCAGTTGGACATTTTGGCCACCAATGTTCATTTATTTTACTTTTATTCCAACGCAAAAAAAGCACTACATCCTAGTCTATATTTCTTTTAGCCTATTATTTTGACCTATTTTCATTGTCTAAATTGTGAATGGAACTCTAAATATTTCATTTACGTCTGATCATATGAACCCTTTTGAGCAAGAATTGTATTTTTTTAGCCATTGATGTTGCTAGTTGCCCAATCCATTTTGATGAAATAAACGACAAAAATCATTGCTCTTTTGCCTCAAGGAACTTGTATTATATTTGACACACATATTATATTAACCCATAAACATGCACTGTTTGGAAACAAGATTCCTGGAAGTAGAAAACACATTATACACGTGTTTGTACTCTGAGACTGATGGCTCTCGCTACTGTTGAAAAAATAAAGCAGATTTCAACACTTAACATAGATAACCTTTTTAGAGATTAATCCCCTACTCATAAAAAATATTAATGTGTCACCAATGGTCTGAGCTGCCGTGTCTGTCTAGACCACGTGTGTCAAAGTGGCGGCCCGGGGGCCAAATCTGGCCCGCGGCATCATTTTTTGTGGCCCGGGAAAGTAAATCATGAGTGCCGACTTTCTGTTTTAGGGTCAAATTAAAATGAAGTTTATAGATTAAATTTCCTGATTTTCCCCTTTTAAATAAATAATTGTAATTTTTTAATCAATTTTTCCGTGTTTTTAGTTCAAAAATCATTTGGTAAAATCTAAAAATATATTTTTAAAAAGCTAAAATAAACATTGTTTTAGATCTATAAAAAACCGAATATTCAGGGCTTATAATCCAGTTCTATTAATCAATTTATTAAAAAACAAATCTAAATATTATATCTAAAATGGTCCGGCCCACATGAAGTCGAGTTGACGTTAAGATTGTGTATGCATCCTATTGACTGGACGGATGCTTATTTTCTACATTAATATAATGTAATATACACCGCATAATTAAAATGTACAGCATGATTGCATCCTTGTCCTATACTTTTGACTTCCTAAATAAATTTATGTGAGCATTTACACCGTTAGTGCCACTGAAGGGGAGAAATGTGTAATGTTTTCAGAAGCAAACTCTTAGAGTGTAATAGGGAATTAAGTATACCATTATGCTATTAGAGTAATTTGTGGAGCAGTTACATCTTGTCATTTCTGGCCTTTGAACTTTAATTTATGCAACCCCGTTTCCACCAAAAGTTTTTTGGGGCCCCAACCATTTTGTTTGTGCCAGAGGAGTGTATCAGCGTCACACAAGGGCCTTTATTCTTGTCTAAGGCTTTATCAAACTCACAAATTACATTTTTGTGCTTGTGCGTTTATTACTGGAATCCAATATGTCCTCGTATAAATCAGCAATTTAATACACCTCCAGCAATTATTTACATTTGGAAGTTATTGAAGACACACATCTTTTCTCATTTGTTGTTCAAGCTATTGACACTTATTAACCACTGTGAAGCGTGTTCAATAGTCCCGAACGAGGTCTCCAAGCGGTTGTTTTGTGATCAGACTCTGTAATAACAAATAGTCCTATAATTAAAAATTTGAGGCAAGTTGGCAATGACTTGCCATGATGAAATCTTTGCCAATCTTTTGAGATGGAATATTGTTTTCTTGGTGGCAGGAGCCTTTATTGGGCATTCATCAAACGACACAAGAGAGACTTGCAACACTAAAAAAGGAATAATAATTCTAAGACTGTCTTTTTTTTCTTAAATCAGCCTCCAGTCAATGGAGATGGAAAAGAAGAAAAAAGTGTTACTTCAAAATCATGATATTTTCACCAATGTGTGAATAATTGAATCACTGATAGTGTAGTGGTATATTCCCCCGACTTCAGTGCAGTTCCCTGTGACAAAACCTTTCAGGGTTTTTCATTAAATAACATGGAATGCTCTCCGGCACCCCCAAAAACCCTGACCAGTATTAGTGGTATTGAAAGTGGGTGAATTTTAAATTGGTTTGTATATTTGGTAAGCATGAAAACAAGCTTTGTGTGAAGAGTTGTCCGGGTTTGCATGTTCTCCCTGGGCCTGCGTGGGTTTTCTCCGGGTACTCCAGTTTCCTCCCACATTCCAAAGACATGCATGGTAGGCTGATTGGACAGTCTAAATTGCCCCTAGGTAAGAGTCTGAATGTGAATGGTTGTTTGCCTCCTTGTGCCCTGCAATTGGTTGGCCACCAATTCAGGATTTCCCCCCACCTCGTGCCCATCGTCAGCTGGGAAAGGCTTCGCCATGTGAGGTTAAGCAGTTCGGAATAATGAATGAATTAATGAGCAAACTTGTAATACAAATGTATGTTTGAACACATACACATTCATATTTATCTTATTTGTTATCTCAGTGGCACAGATATATCGCTGTGCATGTATATGTGACATGTTAAAATGTTAAGATAGGGAAAAAATTGCAACATCCCCAACATGCGATTGTTAACGGGGTGTAAATCAAACACTCAAAGTGTTTTTTCCCTATTCTGAACATTTTAACATGTCACATATACAAACAGATTCTTCAATCCCTTTCAGCTAATCCTCTCCATTTCCTGTGAATTGTTCAAACATACACTACTGTACAGTCCAACTTGCATATTTATTAAATGCTGTCGCATATTGGATCCATTAATAATTAGTCACTGCAAAGTCATTTGGGTCCTAATTACAGGTAAGGTACATTTCTTCAGTGATCCATCAAATTGACACATACATGTCGCATATGAAATCTAAACAGATGCAGAACATCGTCTGTCATATGTCAATTGGCCTTCTCTTCTTAATGAGATGAGACATTTAAAATGCACATTGTCATCGAGCTGCCTCGTAAATAAAAGTAAAATCTGAATAACAATCAATTATACCTGAATGGTGGTGCTTTCTATGGATATATATTTTAAATTATGAGAAAGTGATCTTAACTAGATATGTCAAATTTCATTACAGTATGTGACATGTTTGTGTTAGAAATCAGCTGTGTGAACAATCCTCATTTAGATGAGTATCAAAATGTAGATCCACAAAAGTCCTGGCTTTTTTGTTACGACCCATGTAATGGTTGCAACTCACAATTTCAGAGAACTTTCTATGTACAATTACTGTTTGTGAGTGATGCTGTTGGGTCATAAAGCAACCTAGATGAGTTTGGTGTGGTGCTGAGCACATAATCATCAGCTGGTCCCTGACTTTTACAGCCTGTCTGAACCTTTGGTACCTCGAGACACTGGTGTTTTATGGTGCCTCTTCTGACATGCAAGGCGGCCAAAACATGATGTTGGTGGGAAAAGCAGTAAAGATTTTGGATTGGATAACTTTTATTCATCCCGTTTTCGGGAAATTTCGTTGTCACAGTAGCACGAGGCTGAGGATGCAGAAATAGGAAAGGCATTTTAGACATAAATGGATAGATAATAAGTAAGTTAATAAATACATTAATAAATATATAAATAAATAAGTGTGTTTCTGAAATATATATATATATATATATATATATATACACACACAAACATATATATATATATACATACATACACATACGTATATAAGCACATATATACATACACATACGTATATAAGCACATATATACATACACATACATATATAAGCACATATATACATACACATACATATATATAAGCACATATATACATAGACATACATATATATAAGCACATATATACATACACATACATATATAAGCACATATATACATACACATACATATATAAGCACATATATACATACACATACATATATAAGCACATATATACATACATACACATACATATATAAGCACATATATACATACATACACACATATATAAGCACATATATACATACATACACATAGGTGTACATGCATGCACACGGTAGGTCTTTACACTCAGCCATTTTTTTTGTTGAAGAGCCTGACAGCTGATAGGAGGAAGGATCTGCGGAAGCGCTCCTTCCTGCAATGAGGGTGCCGCAGTCTATTGCTAAAAGAGCTTCGGAGGGACTCCACAGACTCATGCAAGGGGGGGGAGGTGCTGTTCATGATTTTTTTTGTCATTAGTAATAACAAAATGGTCATTAACATTGGAGAAATCACAAAATTTTTGATTTGGAATTATATGCCAGGAGGAAGGATGGGATTGTGTGGATTCTTTACTGTCCCTATAAATCCAAGAAAAATTTCATGACTTTTAACTTGTGAGTTGGTTGAGTGCATTTGAATCTACAACTTTCGATTTCAGAGAAAAAAAGTTTGGACACTCAGACTGTATGGGGTTGTTGTTACACAGAGAAATTTGAGGCTTCCAATATTCCATTAATGACTGTTTACTGTTTGCTGGAAATTCAGATAGTCTGACCTAGATATAGTGCACACTGATTAAATGTTTTGCCTGAGTTTTTGCTCTAATTCCTGCTCAATTTAGAGCAGTAGCACCAGTTCTAACTCTCTTATTATTTTCATAAAGTGATGAGCGAATGGAGGGCAGCCTCATAACCCAAAATATTACTACATCATGTTCCCGTTGGCAGGTTACAATTTGAAGGATTAGAGGATCATCAGAAATTAAAACGCAGCAGCTGTCTGGACTTTTACATGCCATTAGGCAGAAAATATCCTGTAACTGTGTCAGGCCACCAGAGGCACGCCATTGTCATCATTTTAAAATTCTTCAGTTCATTAGTCCCTTTTTCCCTTAATTTCAGATAGTTACCTGTTGATTTTAGGGCTTTTTAAGGTCAATTCCTGTTGATATAAAGGCATTTCTTTCCATTGGAAATAAATGGGGCCATTGAAAATATAAATGGGGTTTTTGGCCAAATTTTGGGTGATACCGGTAATATGGCATGAGATATTTAAATTTAAAAAATTCAATGTTGTTGTCACTGAAAATTGTTTTTTTGTCGAAAAACCCAGGGTTTTGCTGCTACCTTAAACGTTAGTAGCAGAAGAAATTAGCTTATAAAATGTCACGTTAGGCATTAATTTTCCCTTCCAATGAGGAAAAACAAAAAAATCAGAAGAGGCTTTAAACACTGAACTTGTATCACTTTAACCCTTCCTGGGAGAATGGTCACTACAGTGGACAGTTATTCAAAACTTGGTTATTAACTTAAATATTAGCAATTGTTATTACATTATTTTGTGTTGGATTTGTTCCTCATCATTGTATTTTTTTGTTATTTGCCTTGATCCAAGTGACACCTCAGTACATTTTTTATTGCACTTTGCATGTCATTGATAATGACAGACGTCAAATCCATTTAAAACAGGAAAACTCGTGAATGCCCAGGCTTCAGTGTCATTGGTGATGCTAGTTCATTCATTTGCCCTCTCCCAGTGAAAAAAGATTGGACGTCTAGCACCGTGCAAATTGGCAGACAATGAGAACAATGAGTGCCCTATACGGGTGGAAACATTAATTCATAATTCTTGCATGAAAGGGTTAAAAATCCTTATTTACTTTCATAAAATGCATTTTGAATACGGGAAGACCGGTGGATGAGTGGTAGGTATGAGTGTGAGCGTGAATGGTTGTCCGTCTACCTGTGCCGTGCAATCGGCTGGCCAACAATTCAGGGTGTCAGCTGGGATAGGCTCCAGCACCCCCCGTGACCCTTGTTAGTATAAGCAGTTCAGAAAATGAATGAATGAATACCTCATTGGAAATCAAATACTTCAATCTTGTGTGACAAGTACTTTTATTTCCCTAACATTATAGGCAATGTAAAACTTTGGTGCCGTATCTATGCCTGATCCTCGGTACTCGGACGTTTGGTCGCCGGACTTTTAGTCGCCTGACTTTTGGTTGCCGGACGTTTGGTCGCCCGGAAGTTTATTGATAATTACCATTTAAAATTGTTGCTCAAATTCCCCAAATACAAACTCCTAATTATTATGTAGTCATACTTAATGCCCTATTAATTATTAGGCTAAAGAAAAGCTCCAAATTTCCCACACTTTTATTGTGTTTTGTTGGAGAACTTGTTAAGACCCTGACTGACGTCCCTTCCTAAGAGGACAACTCATGTACATACAAACTTTTGGTCGCCGGACGTTTGGTCGCCGGTTGTTTGGGCCCGGGCGACCAAACGTCGGCGACCAAACGTCCGCGACCAAACGTCCGCGACCAAACGTCCGCGACCAAACGTCCGGCGACAAAAAGTCCGGCGACCAAACGTCCGGTCACGCTGATCCTCCCATGTCAATTGAAGTACCACGATGTAATTTTGAGCTGCAACCTTTATCGGGATGACCACAGTGCTTTCTCATAAACAACTCATAAATCACACATGACGCCTGTCACATAGCGTAGAGGGGATGTTGAGGTCAGGTGACACGAGCCCATGGATTACTGCTGCGGCAGGTCCAGTTTTCATCAAATAACATTCAAGATAATAATCCCATCGAGAATAGTGTGCGTGTGGGAGACAATGTGTCATCATATGATTTTGGAAAGAGAGCTCAATAAAAAAACTATACTACACACCCCTCTTTGATAAGTAAGCTTCTTCCAAAAACAATTTTCAAGATTAAACTAACCTACATGTTATGTAAGGATTGCATTTTGGTTACATTTATTTTGTCATCCCATAATGAAACAGAAAGAAAGAATGATTAGCCTCAGGCACAAGTGTGACTAAAAACTCAGAGGGATTGGTTTTGGAGCAGCACGTGCGCTGCGGGATGACGTTTTGTTTTTAATCCATTGAGGAAAAAGATCCCGGGATTGGAAATGAACAAATCACAGCGCAGGCAGAGGGGAGCACATGTGTCGGGCAGCTGTGACTCTCTGGTGTAACATCTGGAGGCACCAGAGGACATGGCTGTGCGATACTCGGTCCCACGCCGTGGCACATCGTTGAATGAAAAATAATTTATAACCAACACAGAGTTTAGCCATGTAAATCTGACATCATGTACAGTAAGTAGCATATAGTAGCAAATAGAATGTTGATCTATTCAATTGTTAATTATAAAAAAGCACGTAATTTGGAGGGTTAAGACTGTTATTCAATGTTTGTTTAATAAAATATTTTTAGACACAAATAACTAATAAGAGGTTCAGGTTTATTACCACCAGTGTGGACAACTCAACCTGCCGAGCCTGCCGATGAAATTATACTTAACTTGAAGCTGGTAAATGTCAGCCCTGCTGAATTTATTGCTGAGGGGGCTACCATGCAAGTAGATTATTATTTCCCATATAGATTCTAATTAAATATGTGCATACAGTAGTGGTGTGACAGTAGTATATTGATTGGTCGTATATCATGACACTTTGTATCCCACTAATTATACTCCTGTCCAGAATCGATATATCGCTTTAAAAAGATGTCAGTGTTTGATAAAGGAACCAAAAGAACCAAAATTTTCCACCAGAATAGTGTCCACTCCCACTTTTAATATTTTGAATGTCTGTCACTATCAATGGCAGACCATGAGTTAAGAAATACACTCATTTGTTGGAAATAATATTTACAGAAATGTTTCACTGAATTATTCTCCTAGTCTGTGAGGAAGACAAAGTTTTTTGACAGATTGTCCACGATGGAGGAAAGAAAATTTGTGTATTCCATTTAGAAATTATGTATTTATCCTAGCATACGATAGAGCACCAAATGAAGGATGCGTAAAAAGAATATATATTTTTTCCACTAACTACCGGATAAATATTTACACCACTTCCACGACAAGTAACCTTCCTATTATTGCTTTTTATACAATATGTATATTGTAGCACTGGTGTCTACTTATTGGATTGTGGCTCTCTGTACACCAGATAATGAATAGCAACCATTAACTTTTCATCTGCTTTTATATTTCATCATTTGTGCAATTTATTCGACTTTTTTAATTTCCCTGCTTTTTGTCAGTCGTCTGTTTTGAGAATTGCCAGACAACAACTCAAACATTATGGATGGATACTTTGTCTCAATCTTAACATACATGAACAACTTCCCTCAGCGTGTATCAATGTAAAAACCACAAGGTCAAAAAACCCTTAGTAATTTAAATATCTTCTCAATGATTATGCCTTTAGCTGCAAAAACATGACACATACTGCCACACTTCTAGTTGGTGGTTTCTTTGGAAACCGTTCAGAAATCTCATGGTCATCCTCTATCCAGGAACAGCTGATGCTTTGAACTCAGCTCTTCAGGGAGCCTCACCATGCACATAGAACCCGGAGGCCAACGCCTCACTACAATGAATTCATGAATAATCACAATTTGAAGGGTCTCCGGCAGACAAAATGCAATCAGATCAGCTTTGTATCCTTGACCTTCAACAGCATGGGAGAAAAATCAGACAAAGGCGAGACAAAGGAACAGTACAGAACATTGCATTACTCAATATTATAATTTAAAACAGAAGAAATTCCATAGGATTTTGCGCAAAGTGAAGTGAAATTGTCTGCATTCTTTAAAGATTTACCAAAAGTTTAAAGAAACATTTACATTAAATTTCTAAACACCTTTCAATCTGTTATGAAATTATATTCTGACCATTGACTGATGAGATTTTATAACAAAAAAATGAAGTACAGTAATACCTTGAGATACGATCTTAATGCGTTCCGGGACCGAGCTTGTATGTCAATTTACTCGTATCTCAAATCAATGTTTCCCATAGAAATAAATTAAATACAAATTAATTCGTTCCCACCCTCTGAAAAAACACCAAAAAACAGGATATTACAATGAGAAAACATTTTTATTGGTTCTAATTCACCATCTATACTCACAAAGTAACATATAACTATCTAGTGATTATGATGTTCAATACTAAATTTTGACATTATTCAGTACAACGCGAAGTGCATGGAGGAGAAAGAGAGAGAGAGAGAGACGACAACACGCTCGTAACATAACATAAACATAAATTTAATTTAAATGAAGGATTCTGGTGGTGTTGAAGGCTCCTCTTTTTCAGATGCTCACTTTGCTTTTAAATTCATGTAAATTGCGCAGGCTTTTTTGCATATTATCGACTCGCTCACGCTATCTCCCGCTAACTGTTTATCTTTTATCCATATTAAAAGAAGGCTCTCCGTCTGATGGTGTAATGTTTCATTCGCCTGACATCGGTGCGCGCAGTTGCGGGCTCGATTCCCTTTGGTGGTGGTGCGATTATGAGTCCGAATGGTCGTTCGTCTCTCTATGTGTCTTGCGACTGACTCGCGACCAGTCTAGGGTGTAGTCTGCCTTTCGCCCAAAATCAGCTGATGGGAACTGGACCAATACATTGTGTAGTTTAATTGAGTGTTAGTGTTCTGGTTTTCACACATTCATTGATCTTCTGTTCCATGCATCCTCGTAAGGGTTGCTGGAGCCCATCCCAGTTGATTTCGGGCGAAAGGCAGACTACACCCTAGACTGGTCGCGAGTCAGTCGCAGGGGTACCCGGACGTTTCGTCGACGGACTATTGGTCGACGAAACGTCCGTTTGACGAAGTGTCCGTCGACCAAACGTCCATTCGACGAAACGTCCGGGGACGAAGTGTCCATCGACCAAGTGTCCATCGACCAAGTGTCCATCGACCAAGTGTCCGTCGACGAAACGTCCGGTCACGCCCATTATATACTGTAGTTTTAGTCATCACTGAAATGTATGACAGCAACAACAACAACAGAAAAAGAAATACTACTCCTCAATTTTGAAGCCTATCATCAAAAGTTTCCAACTAAATTTATACTAATGTAGAGCCACAGATGTTCTTTTGAAACTTAACTTTTCACATTCTTCACTAACATATTTGCTGTACGTTACCAAGGCCTGGCCTTTAAGACAGTTTTGCTTAAACTAATTCTATGCAATAAATTAGTTTTCGATTGTACAACTGGGTTGGTATGTGGCAAGCAATTAATCTGAACATTGAATGTGGATACAATGAATCAGCCAAGAATAAGAAAAAAAAGACATCCTGTGCACAGAATGTACGAAAATATATTGAATTTATGTCTTTAAAGTAGCAAGTGCAAAAACACGACTCCTAATTGAGCTGTAAGTACTTTTTGCTGTAGCATTGATTTGGTTCCAAGGAACAGAGTTTGTGGGAAGCAGAAAGCTAACAGTAAATTAAACGAACACGGCCTTTATACACAATCTATTGGGCCATTTAACTCCACCAAGGTGAAAAGACACTTTAATTAAAACATTTCAAGTTGAAGGTCAGTAGAAATATGAAAATGCATCGATTATATCAAAAATCCTGTTAGTGGGCTCAATGTTGTCTGATTTCTAGATAGTGGAAGTATAGTATTGTTACTTTTCAGGGCCGGAACGGGGGGCGTTTTCCCCCGGTGCCTAGGCTTTTCGGGGGTCCAGGGGGGACATGGGAGGGGCTAAAAAGCAGGGTGTACATTGTGCTTTATCAGTGGGCCTCACTTTGCAATGAATGTTCATTAGCTCACAATGGATTGGCTGTCTACTGCTGAAAAAGGCCTTGAGCAAGTTAAATGAGTGGAATAAAAGTTTAATTTATGCATGGAAGTTTATAATCATGTGAGATGAACTTTCTATATTTTGTATGTTAAAAGATTTGGTGTTCAAGGTCTAAGTCCACTTATTCACTTAAATTTTATTATGTGCTTCTATGGTTGTTGTTTTTTTAATTGGTAGAATTAGTTCCCCATCTGTCTGGCTTTTATTATCCCTATAAGTTTATATTCCAGAGAGCTCTGGCAAACCCTAAAACTAACTGAGATTTCAAACGTTTATAACAAGTATCATTTTCCTACTTTAGTGAAACCCTTTTCAGAAGCACAGTCCAATCAAGTTTAGACGATCGTTATTGATGAAAGTAGTTTTCTGGGACATTTGGAGTATTAGAAAAGTAGACATTCTTGCAAAGGACTGGTTGATGTTAAGAAAAAATAGGAGGATAGATAGCATTTTGAAATGTTCTTGTCATTTGGTTCCTCCTGTTGCATAACCTATGAAGTTTTATGTAGCACACTTTTGTCTTTCTGAGTGGTCACGTGTTTTGTCACTTGGGTCCCACCTGCACATTTTTTCGAACGCTACTTTCCCCAAGCACTTTCATTTTAGAATTCGGATCAGCTCCTTAGAAGCCACTGTTTCGTATCTCTGCTGTGTCTTCCACTTGATCCTCCTAACTCCTCTCCATAGAAAACATCTAAAATACAATACGCTGCAGTGCTGTTAAAATGTAAATTTATTCCAAAGAATTTGATCTGCAAGTGTCTACTGTTTTAAAATAACGCATATACTAATGGTTTATATTTTTGGTTTTTATTTGTGATTTAAATGACAAAGAGGCAGACTTGTAGCATTGTTTCAATTGTCCTATGTTCCAGCTTGAAGATCTCTAGATTCAGATGTTGAGATTCCAGATATGCTAACTAGGAGCAATTTAGACTGTTGAACCAGCACTACATGCATGTCTTTGGGATGTGGGAGGAAACTGGAGTACCTGGAAAAAACCCACATAAGCCCAGGGAGAACATCCAAATTCCACACAGTGAGGACCAACCTGGGATCAAACCCTTGACCCGAGAACTGCGAGGCCGATACGACAACCACATGTCCACCAGGCCACCACACTCTATTTAATTCACCCAAAAAGTTGTTCATGAAACAAGTGTCCATAAAATTACAAAAAATAAACAGTCAATGATTTTAGAAAAAAATAGGGTTATAGAATCCTCTCTAGCAAGGCAAATACAATTAAAATAACAAAAAAAGCAGATTTCTTTTTCCTGTCCTGATAAAAATCACAAGACACATGCCAAATTTACAAATGAATGCCTGCATTTTCTCAACTGAATCAGAAATTCTAAATATGAATGTTGTTAGAAAAATATTTCAAATTAAATAGTTAACTCTGAGAATCAAGATCCAATACAATACACATTTTTTGGGCCACTTATCTACTGTAGGTTGATTCAATTTTTAAACACATAGTATGGGTTGAGGTATAAGCTACAAATTGCACTGCATAAAGGTAGCTCCAGTGGTGAATTATTCATGATAAGTGATCTCTGTCTTAAGAACAGAGATGAGGCTCTTCTAGAGGTTCTTTGTGTTGTAAAAGTTTCTGCAAAATCACAACTTTCTTTAGCAGTGACAGTAAAATGTCAAAAAATTCAAGAGATTGATAACAAAACAAAATGGAGGAACTATAAGAATTCTGATACATATATCTTGTTCAAACATCTTTATAATCTCAATTTAAGTGGATCTGTGTGGAGTTTGCATGTTTGCACGATTCAGGGTGTCCCCTGCCTCTGACCCGAAGTCAGCTGGGATAGGCTCCAGTAGCCCCCGCCACCATAGAGAGAATAAAGTGGTTCAGAAAATGAATAAAGGTGATCAAACCGTGATGATTATTTATTATTCTTGCATACTATGCAACTCTAGCGGACCAGCACGGCTTAAGGTGTCTAGATGCTTCTTGGGGATCAACCCAACCCATCTTGCATTTTAGTCCAAGGCTATTAAGTGTTTTGAAGCCCACCATTAAGACTTTATAGTCCATCCTTGGACTCATCGGAAGCGAGTGCTGTGATTTCATAACAGATGTAATATGGTCCATTTTCCTTTGTAATTGTGACGACTCTGGCAGCAGTATTCTGGATTGGCTCCAACATACATATTGATTTTTATGTTAAGAACCCAAAACCCAGCATAACTGTAACTTTCAAAGAAACTAAGGCAAGGTTCACCTCTTATCATTGACCTTTCCTTTTTTGCCCAAAAATTATTACCTCTGTCTTTCCTACATTTAGCTGGTACGGTCTAGTCTAAAACATTCTAGTACTATTATTTAATGCTATAGCAAAGATCAAATATTTAGTATTTGCTGTTACTCACTTACATCAAAAAGGTAACAAAAAAAATCTGCTGAAACACATTTATGTTTATCACACTTAGGTATCCAACAACAACATGACTTTGCTGCTATCTCTGCATTGCTTTGCATACTGTATGCTTGAACATTTTCCCTGGAGTCATTTTATATACAAGTGTACTGCATTTGGTACCACATTGCTGATATGAATAATGTGTGCTTAGCTATTGCCATAATTAAATCCTATAATTGAAACCGCTGGGATTATGGTTTTGTTCTTCACTCTAATCATCGTTTGCTGCTATACATCACCTGCATGACAAAGATTATCATCGAGCAGGCTTTATTCTGCTGAGTGTGGTGTTGCTCTGTTAGTCATTTAAGAGTGACGTCTCAGGGGGTTCATGCCAAAGTCTTAATTTGTCCCTATTTGCAGTCTCTTGGCTGGGAGGTAACACCTTCCAGCTTTCGCTTTATTAACTGCCATTGACGGAAATAGACTTCCAATCCGTTTAGACTCAAAGGTGCAAACGGCGATGGTTTGACTGCAGTCAAATTAGATCGGCATTCATCGCCGTCATTTGGAGTGAAACTTGATCAATCGATGCCACTTGTCCCAATTGAAACGTGACCGGACGTTTCATCGAAAGACGTTTGGTCCCCGGACGTTTGGTCCCCGGACGTTTGGTCGACCGGACGTTTGGCCGACCGGACGTTTGGTCGACCGGACGTTTGGTCGACCGGACGTTTGGTCGACCGGACGTTTGGTCGACCGGACGTTTGGTCGACCGGACGTTTGGTCGACCGGACGTTTGGTAGAACGGACATTTGGTCGACCGGACGTTTGGTAGAACAGACGTTTGGTAGAACGGACGTTTGGTAGAACGGACGTCTGGTCGCCGGGTTCGCTCGCTGTCAAATTATGACAGAGAGTTTACTGTTGATATTTTGATATTAGATATTTAGATATTAAACTATCTCTCTCTCTCTTTCTCTCTCATGATTATAATTTTGAGAGCTGGTTTCAACAGTAACAACCCAGCGACCAAACGTCCGTTCTACCAAATGTTCATTCTACCAAACGTCCGTTCTACCAAACGTCCGGTCGACCAAACGTCCGGTCGACCAAACGTCCGGTCGACCAAACGTCCGGTCGACCAAACGTCCGGGGACCAAACGTCTTTCGACGAAACGTCCGAGTACCCAGTTGAAATGAATTGGATATAGATTCTATTATTTTCAATGGCAGTGAATGAGTTAATATGATCTTTCACCCACTACTCAGACACAAGTATTATTACGTAGATACATGAATAAACATGTATCAATTTACCCCTTTTTAAGTTTTGCATAATACAGATACTTTCACATTTATTGTGCAGAAATCACAATGCAATGCAAGTTCATCTTCACGCAACACTAATTGTTTAGTTTAAACGACCTAAAAGATGCTTGCTGTAATATAATAGATATGCAAATTAGGAATTTCTTAGAACTATGACATCGGAGAAAATAACGTTTAAACACAAAAAAACAATTGACACGTGGTGACATTTTGGGATGAATTCTATGGAAATAGTCACAAACCAGATGAAATTAAAGTCCTATAGCAAAATTGACAAATTTACAGCCAGATGAGTAGAACAAAATACACAACATTCTTCTTTTCATATATTGTTTTCTGTTTGGGCAAAATCAGTATATAAGCGACTATAGTAAATGTGACCTACATGTAAACATTTCCATTGCAATAGCCCAATAATGTTTTAAAATACTTGAATTTGATTGCTTTTCTAACTTTCTTGAAATCTTGGCTTTTATTGTTCTCAACTTTTAAACAGCAGAAAAATGACATTTTGTTGTTTTTCACATTTTTGCACTTGTGCAAAAAAAATCCAATTCCGTTAAATACTTAGTGCAGATGTGATCACAACTTTTATCCATCTAGCATACTATTATTCAAAGTGTAGGTGTACTGTATGAACAAGTTTCACCCATTTCTTTTTTATCTGACACAGCTTTGAAGCCTCAGTCATCAAAAACCTCAGTCAATGCTGCCTTTGTATTTTGCAGGTGTGTTTTCTGATGATACACAGTGACGTACATTCGGTTGTTGTTGTCAGGTCTGAGTAGTTTGAGTGACAAAAACAAGAACCGTTTTAAGTGTCTTTCTCAATATAATGCCTGTTATGCAAAAAAATCAAATTTAAAACTGATAAGACTCCTACAATATTGTGCCTTATCATCTATAACCAACAATTAAATTGAGAGTTTTATCACTGAAAGCATTAATTCTAATTAGTTAAAATGCCTATGGACTTTTAAAGCCTACAGTACTTTGTCATTGATGATGAAATTGCAAAAGGAATCAGTAACCTCAAACGGATCTTGCTGCTGTGTTAATTTAAATAAATAAACATTAGTGAAATAGGCCTGTAACAAAAATAACATGAATTATAAGTGAAATTATTACCATGGTATTTTAAGTAGTTTTTACCCCCTGAATATCAAAACAAAAGCCAATACTCACAAGATATGACTTGGCTTTTACAGAGAACTGAGGTTGTACTTTATTTGACAGTAAAATAAAGTTTTAAAAGACTTCATGATAGCAGTTATCATTATCACACACCCAAATTTCAACACATCTGTTAATGAAACAACAAAGTGTGTTTTACATACATCCACATTGTGAGTTAAGAATATATGTATATATAACACTGCCAGAGATCAATGAATTTTGTCTTATTGGAGGATCATGTGCTTTTTTTGGCTTAATCCTGTAACTCAATATTAAATTCTCTTGCTTGCTTTATCTTTTGTGCATCGGTTAAACTTGTCTAACTTATCGGACATTACTTTGTTCGGTTTAAGTTTTACAGCAGGCTTGGTGCTGTAGTACTATTTAGTTATTTTCCAGTTCAAATTCAGTGGTTTACCAAAATACACACTTTGAAATAGACTGAAAAGAAGAAACATCAACTTTGCATATTTTATGGGGAAAGGCCCATTTGAAAATGACTGTTGGCTGTGCTTGGTTTTCCCTATATTTTAAAGTGGGACAAGAACGGGATCTCTGTGGTTTTAGCTTTATATCTCTCACATGCTCTGTGTTGAGCCTGCCTTACTTTACTGTTGGCACTAAATCCCTCAAGTCCACTTACCATCGTAATCTGTCTGCTCAGGGTGGCAGTCAAGTCCTGCAGTTCCCGTGTTCTTTTCCACTTCTCACCAATGTTTGATTATATATATGTATCTATATCTCTCTCTCTCTATATATATATATATATATATATATATATATATATATATATATATATATATATATATATATATATATATATATATATATATATATATATATGTTTATCAATATTGGTTTCCTCTAGTTTCCTTTTCTCTTTTCTCTATTATAGCTTCTAGTCCAACCTGTACAGTATGTGTATATAGACTTATTGTTAATTGCTTAAACATTTGATGCAGTGTGTGTCTGTGTGTGTGTTGGTGGTGAACTAAGAGGCAATTGCCAGTCTCATCAGTAAATGTCAGGTGCCCTTATGTTGTGAGGATCGACAGAAAAATTTGCATTTCATGATTTCACCTGGAAAAAAATTCAGCCAAGTCAAAAATTCCT
The DNA here is from genome assembly GCF_051989625.1 of Stigmatopora argus. Taxonomy (NCBI): domain Eukaryota; kingdom Metazoa; phylum Chordata; class Actinopteri; order Syngnathiformes; family Syngnathidae; genus Stigmatopora; species Stigmatopora argus. The sequence goes on from NC_135400.1 coordinate 6,530,064, forward strand.
GTAATTTCTTTTTCTTTTTGCCAGGACCATTTTTCCATGAAAAATTTAATGACTCATCTTTAGGATTTGTCTCCCCCCTGCCGCAATACAAGATTTTACCAATACAGTATTATCTTAAAATCCATAGATTTCCAAGAAAACCCAAAGAATCGCCTTTCACGTGGAATCCAATAAAAATTGTTAAATCGGACCCCATGCTTCTTTCTTTGCCTCCTTTTTTCCTCGGGACACCAGCATTATTGATATCCATCCCCTGTTGAGTTGCAGATGTGGCTGTGGCTACATACACATCAGCGGGGGACAAGCGGAGGTTTGTGCTCTGAGACAGACATCCGCAACTGCTCACTCTCATGTTCTGCATTACGGAACAATGAGCATGTCCTTTTGCTTTGTGGTCTTACTTTAAATCCTACTGCGCCACTGGGGCGTGGAGCTTTGTCATGACTCTCTACACAGTTATCCAGAGAGAAAGTGCCTGCAGAGATTGACAACGCTCTTGTCATATTCATTCATTATTGATTCAACTGACATGAGTGTGTGGAGTGTCAAAGAGGTTATAAAAAGTAAGAAAATGCTATGTTCAGACGTGGCAAGACACAAGAATACCATCTGCTTAAAGCATTTTCAACTTAGTGACTAGTTAATGAAAATTGCTTGAAATATTAGGTGAAGTCCAAGCCCAAGTATGAGGTTGCCTGGTTGCCTCAATAATTTACTAATGGCAACTTACTTCCTGCCTCCTCTGAGTGTTTGCTGTTCCTGCGATTTGCAAAATCCACTGGGGGTTACTGCAGTTCTTTTTGTATACGACGTCTGCCTGGATTCATATGCTCTATCAAGAAGTACAAGCTAAAGACTAACTTCACACTTAGTGGAAATTGGTTGAATAAACACCCCATGGGCGAGTGGTTAGTGTGTCGGCCCAAAAGTTCTGGGATCGAGTGTTCAAGCCTAGTTTTGGACCTCCCTGTGGAGAGTTTGCATGGTCTCCCCGGGCTTGCACCGGTTTTCTTTGGGTACTGTGATTTCTCCCCACATCACCAAAACATGCATGGTAGGCTGATTGAACTCTCAAAATTGCCCCTCAGTATGAGTGAGAGCGTAAATGTTTTCCCCCAATGTGCCCTGCGATTGGCTGGCCACCAATTCGGTACTCGGACGTTTCGTCGAAAGACGTTTGGTCCCCGGACGTTTGGTCGACCGGACGTTTGTTCGACCGGACGTTTGGTCGACCGGACGTTTGGTCGACCGGACGTTTGGTCGACCGGACGTTTGGTCGACCGGACGTTTGGTCGACCGGACGTTTGGTCGACCGGACGTTTGGTCGACCGGACGTTTGGTCGACCGGACGTTTGGTCGACCGGACGTTTGGTCGACCGGACGTTTGGTAGAACGGACGTTTGGTAGAACGGACGTTTGGTAGAACGGACGTTTGGTAGAACGGACGTTTGGTCGCCGGGTTGTTACTGTTGAAACCAGCTCTCAAAATTATAATCATGAGAGAGAGAGAGAGAGTGAGTTTAATATCTAAATATCTAATATCAAAATATCAACAGTAAACTCTGTCATAATTTGACCGCGAGCGAACCCGGCGACCAAACGTCCATTCTACCAAACGTCTTTTCTACCAAACGTCCGTTCTACCAAACGTCCGTTCTACCAAACGTCCGGTCGACCAAACGTCCGGTCGACCAAACGTCCGGTCGACCAAACGTCCGGTCGACCAAAAGTCCGGGGACCAAACGTCTTTCGACGAAACGTCCGGTCACGCACCAATTCAGGCTGTCCCCTGCCTGGTGCCTATCGTTGGCTGGGATAGGCTCCAGCACCCCCCGCAACCCTTGTGAGTATAAACGGTACAGAACATGAATGAATGAATGAAAGTTGAATACGTTGAATACGTTTCGGACCTTCCTGTGTGGAGCATGTTCTCCCCAGGTTTGTGTGGGATTTCTCCAGGTAATCCGGATTCCTCCCACGTCGCTAAAACATGCAGGGTAGGGTTTTTTTTTTTTTCTCCTTTTTGCCATATGTGAGCCATTTGGTCACATTTGTCAGATTTGGAATCATCGGCTTACACGTGGCATCCGATCCACATACAATACATGTCTCTTCAGCTGACTATCATCCTTTTGGAGTATACCGAGGATTGCTGACAACATAGAGCTTTGGACAAGAAACATCAATCTCAAAGTCCCATTGGACCAAATTTGACAATGTCAATGTTATTGCCACGGTCACCATCAATCACTTTATTCAATGTTACATAGCTCCTACAAAAATGATAAGAAATACGCTTTTAACAAAAGCAGTTCAAAGTCGACATGATACAGCTATTCAGACTACATCGAAACCAGCTGAATACAGCAGTCAGCAGGAAATATAGGCATGCTGCGACCTAAAGTGTCTCTGCTGCATGCAGCATGACCCAGCAATAGCAGAAGAAAAAAAGAAATTCCCAATCACGTGCAAGTTGCTGACCTATGTATTTTTATTTGAATGTATTTGATTTTTTTTTAAATCTAAAACTGCATGTAAATGAATTTCATATTTGAGCACATTTCTGGAATTACTGCTAACTCCAAAATGTGTTTTATGTACACAGTATGTTTTGGCTTTTCTGTATACTATTGGATACTGTGGTTATTTGTTATGTATTTCCTAAATCTCTTTTTATGTGTCTTCATTAAAAAATTTAATAAAGTCTTACCTATTCTCCTCCTCCAGTGTGATGTAGCATGGATTGAATTTTGTGTTAGGCTTTAGCACCTCTCAGTGGAAATCTATGCATCTTGCAAAACCTTAAGGGGATCTATTTTATCGGTAGAATCTAATAATAAATTTGCTTTTGTAAGTTATCTCACAGCTCTGGAGTCCTGGGTTCAAATCCAGGTCACGTCCATCTGTGTGGAGTTTGCATGTTCTCCCCGGGCCTGTGTGGGTTTCCTCCAGGTACTCCGGTTTGATTGGACACTCTAAATTGCCCATAGGCGTGAGCGTGAATGGTTGTTTGTCTCCTTGGCTGGCCACCGATTAAGGGTGTCCTACCGCCTCTGGCTCGGAGACAGCTGGGAATGGCTCCAGCACCCCTCATGACCCTAATAAAGCGGTTCAGAAAATGAGATGAGATAAGAAGTTATCTCATCTTTCTTTTTTCTCATCCTTCTAACAACAATTAATTACAAGACACTATCGAACTGTTGAGAAACGGGTATAGCAAAGTTATCATTCAGATTTTTTTTTTGTAAATTATGTATGCTCCGAAAGCACTATGTTCAATTACAGGGAAAAGATTACAGAATAACGCTTTTTCTTACTTGCTAAATTATTTAAAAGGATCTTTTCTTGCATGGTGTTTATCTAGTCTAGACACCATATAATAAGAAAAGAGCTACAAGTTAGGTTTGACAAGAAAAGCTCAACACTGTATAAACACAACTCACAGTCTGGAATACTTGTTGCCGGGGTGAATTATCAGGACAAATACAACCTTGCCAAGTTAATTTACCATGAATTGACCTCCTCTAATGTTTTAATTCAATTCAAGAATGAAATGTAATGAGCATTGCCTTTGAATCTGCGCAAGGCCAAAAGAGAAGTTACAATGCTTCCTGAAGGTAACTTGAGAGCCACACACTTAAGACTCCTATTATAAGCAGGTACCCTCTATCCAATCACAAGTGATGCTGTCACATGATCAATGCTTCTGTTACTTAATAAAGGTCTTGACAGTAAACAGAGGAGGAGATGAATGATAGCTTAGTCTTCTGTCTCCTTTTTATTATTGCACGTATGCTAGTCATGTCTTCAACGTGAAACCCTACTCAGTCACCTCCTCCATCAGGCGTGCCACTCTGGAATTGCCATTGGCTGCTGAGATAAAATTAGCATATTGACCCCTGTGTAATGTACCCTGGGAATATTTTGTTTTGACTTTGCCTTATTGGGCAAAATATGTGTACACTACAAAAACGAGGTCATCGTTCGGACCAGGCTGTTAACACTTATTCACCATGTTACCTCAAAAGTAGGCTACTGCTTATAAGCCACTGTCATAAAATTTGAGAACATGCGTAACTGTAGCTTGAAGTCATGTTTGGTGCCTTATAGAGTACAGGATTGAATGATTATTTTCTATAGCCAAATAAAGAAAACATTAAAACCACTAGAAAATGTGTCTAACCACAAATCACGTTATCATTACTGTTATTATTATTATTGTTGTTGTTGTTATAATAATAATTATCATTATTATTATTATTACTGTGATTATTATTATTATTACATTTATTATTAATATTATTGCATTTTTTATTATTACATATATTATTATTATTACATTTATTATTATTATTGCATTTATTATTATTACTATTACATTTATTATTATCATTGCATTTATTATTATTACATTTATTATTACATTTATTTATTTCTGATTTAGGTCCGCCTCACAGTTCTAAGATCGAGGGTTCAATCCCTGGTGGGTTCCGACCTTCCTGTGGGGAGTCTTCATGTTCTCCCCGGGCCTATGTGAGTTTTCTCTGCATACATCAACACATCCCCAAAAGATGTATGGTAAACGGATTAAACATTCTAAATTGTCCCCTAGATGTGAGTGTGAATGGTTGTTTGACTCTGTGTGTCCTGCGTTTGGCTGGCCACCAATTCTGTGTGTCCCCCACCTACACAAGTTGACCAGCTCATCCACCTCCAAAACTCAGGATAATCAGTACAAAAAATTAATGAATAAATGGCCCCTAAATATTGGTTATTTGCGCGTGTGGGAGAAGCTGGGCATTTTCCTTGTTTCCTCTAGTGCATAGGTGGAATACAGTAGTTACTTATTTTGTGGCATATAAATAATAAACCACATTCGTCAAAGTGCCGGCCCGGGGGCCAAATCTGGCCCGCCGCATCATTTTGTGTGGCCCGAGAAAGTAAAACATGAGTGCCTACTTTCTGTTTTAGGATCAAATTCAAATGATTATAGATATACATTTCCTGATTTTCCCCTTTTTAAAATCAATCATTGCAATATTTTCAATCCATTTTTTTTCTTTTGTGTTTTTAGTTCAAAAAGCATTTTGTAAAATCTAAAATTAAATATACAAATATTTTCCGTTTTCCACTTAAAAAAATATTTTGTTTCCATTTGAAATAAAAAAGATTAAAAGATATTTTTCATTACTAAGAAAAAAAGCTCAAATAAACATTGCGTTTAGATCTATAAAAATTGACTATTTAGGACTTTTGATCCAGTTATTTTAATCCAATTTTAAAAAATAAAAAAAACATCTAGAAATTAGATCTAAAATTGTCCGGCCCACATGAAATGGCATTGACGTTAATGCGGCCCGTGAACCAACCCGAGTTTGACACCCCTGCTCCAGTGCAATAGGTTTGCCAACTTCTATACACAAATTCCAATTAAAATCATTGGCAAATAAAGGCAGTCAGTATTGACACTCCTAACTCTGGGACTGAACAAAAGAAATCAGAGGCAGCTATGTTATAAATTGGCCAAGGTATCTTAACAACTCTTTAATCCCACCCATGACAACATCCTAAAGACCTAGGGTTATGTAGGCCACAGTATCGACATTTGATTTACAAGTATACTGTATGTTGATCCCAGGCCTTATGTTTAGGTACATTATTTTATGCAAATAAATGTGCAAAAGATTTATACATTGTAAAGTCACCTATCATATTGCATAAAAGTATGATATTGCATTGCTCTGCATTCCCCCCAAAAAGTTCTATTTTGTGCGTACAGTGTGACTGTTCACCAGTATCCATATTTAATTATGTAAGATCTCTGGAATGAATTCATGACAACCTTGTGCCTCTGTGGACAGATTGTTAAAGGTGACTGTGGAGTGAACGGTGTTATAATTGACATTTGCAGCATGAAACACACACCCTATTGTGCAACCAAGCATCAAGACACATTAGGAATATGCACAAGTTTTAGCCCCTGGCCTCTTTTTCCTCGGATGCCTGCTTCAACCTTAGTAACCTTATCCCCGTTCAAGCAGTGAGCCAAAGCCTCGATGCTATACTTCCATTCAGAAGCGTGCTAATTCTCAGGCTTCCCGCTGTGAACAGCTGCCGTAACCGTCCTGCCTTTACCCATTTGCAGGAAACCTTTATTCAAATAGGTTATCTTCATAGGTGACGACATTACAAACCAATATGAAACGTTTTCAAAGGACTTTGGGAAACATGGGAAATTTTGTTTTGTTGTTTGTAGTTCATGTTGGTGTTCTATCTTGCTCTCTATTACAAACAAAATCCTCATTTGCACCTGCACTGTTTAGCTTGCCATATTCAGCAGTCAAACACCTTGCATGCTGTCCCTGTTTCTATTCACATCCAAACAGCTTATAACAGTCATTGTCATTGTGTGTCAAATGCAACTCATATACTATATATTGTGATACAGATTGTTTTGCTTCTAAATTTAGCATGGGCAGTACCAATACAGCAAATGACTTGTGACAGGTAACATTTTCATTTTTCATACTATATTTGTGCAGACTATAATTTTTGAAGGATCATTTTACAGATTCTAATTTTTTTTAAGGATCATTTTGATATGTGGCCTGGAACTGAAATATAGTTACAGATCATTTTGGTCTATCCATCTATCTCAACTCAAAACATTCATTCATTCAAACTGGATTTGAACCCAGGATCCCAGAGCTGTGAGGCCGACGCACTAACCACTTAACCACAGGGCCACTCAACTCAAAGCATTGATACATTCCTCACTTGAGCTACTAATGTATATAATTGACAGAAATAGTGCTTAGTGATAGTGCCTCGGCATCACAGTGGGGGACCTGGACTCAAATCCAGGTCGGTCCACCTGTGTGGGGTTTGCATGTTCTCTCCGGGCCTGCGTGGGTTTTCTCCGGGTACTCTGGTTTCCTCCCACATTCCAAACACATGCATGGTAGGCTGATTGGACACTCTAAATTGCCCGTCGGTATGTGTGTGAGTGTGAATGGTTGTTTGACTCCTTGTGCCCTGCGATTGACTGGCCACCAATTCAGGGTGTCCCCCGCCACTGGCCCGAAGTCAGCTGGGATAGGCTCCAGCACCCCCCGTGACCCTAGTGAGGATAAAGCGGTTCAGAAAATGAGATGTATTGAGATGAGTGCTTAGTGACAATTTACAAAAGGATATCAGCCAATAATAGCTTTGTGTGTATATACTTGGTATTAGAGAATCATTTTTAATGTCATTATCTGTGCATGAAATAAAAAATAAAGACATACCCCTTAAATTTTGGTATTAGAAATGAGTCCAGCTGCCATGTGGCCCTCACATACCACAACCCTCATAGTCCTAATGTTTCCCGTGCCTCAATACACTTAGGTTACGTGCTCTTACTGGTGTCATCATACTGATCTCATTCACACATAGTTTCCATGGGAATCGGACCCAGTGCAATAGCAATAGCTTAATTACGAATCTATTTGTTGATTTATACGTCATACCACTTTGACTTTTGAATCATTCATTCATTTTCTGAACCACCTCTTCTCACAAGGGTCGCAGTGGGTGCTGGAGCCTATTCCAGCTAACTACGGGCCCCAGGCAAGGGGCCCGTAGTTAGCTGAATTGGTGGTCAGCCAATCGCAGGACACAAGGAGACGGGCAACCATTCACGCTCACATCCATACTTAAGAGCAATTTAGAGTGTTCAACCAGCCTACCATGCATGTTTTGGGGATATGGGAGTAAACCGGAATACCCGGAGAAAACCCCCACAAGTCTGCAGAGAACATGCAAACTCCACACAGTGAGGACCAACCTGGGATTGAACTCACGACCCCAGAACTGTGAGGCCGAGACACTGTGCCTATTTATTTTATTTTTTTAAGTGTTTTTTTTAACATTTATTTACGTGAATATGATAATGACTTGTCAAGTTTTCCAATATAACACTGATTCACTTTTCTCTTACCAGTAATCAAATTTCAAGTCAGTGACACCGATTTGATATATTGTGCAAATTACTCAAAATTACTGGATACTATAAGTCTATAAATAAATGATTGGTAAAATATGTATGGTTTTCTCTGCTTATTCATTGGCGATAACAATGCAGATTATTGTCTTATTTATTGAATAACTTAAGTAATGGGTCAACATAAGTCATGTTGGAATACAGTAGTTACTTATTTTGTGGCATATAAATAATAAACCAGATGTGTCAAAGTGGCGGCCCGGGGGCAAATCTGGCCCGCCGCATCATTTTGTGTGGCCCGGGAAAGTAAATCATGAGTGCCGACTTTCTGTTTTAGGATCAAATTAAAATGAAGAGTATAGATGTATATTAAATTTCCTGATTTTCCCCCTTTTAAATCAATAATTGTAATTTTTCAATCCATTTTTTCTGTGTTTTTAGTTCAAAATTAATTTTGTAAAATCTAAAAATATATTTAAAAAAGCTAAAATAAACATTGTTTTAGACCTATAAAAAAATGAATATTCAGGGATTTTAATGCAGTTCTTTTAATCCATTTATATAAAAAAATCTAAATATTATATCTAAAATGGTCCGGCCCACATAAAATCGAGTTGACATTAATGCGGCCCACGAACCAACCCGAGTCTGACACCCCTGTAATAAACTGTATAAAATGTTTTATTTCTGCAAGCATGACAGATCACTTCTTGTAATATAGTATACATTTATTTGAACAGCTTCTAAAAAATGACAGAAACAGCTGTCTGAGAACATTGGTTCCTCAGGAAAGAATTGTTAAGACAACAGGGTTAGATCATCATGAGAAATCATGGTTTGATTTGTATATTAAGAACTGGTGACAGCCTGACTAGGGGACATGACCATGATGCAATGTTGTGTAATTTTATTTTTCCGAGCCTTGTTGCTACATGATGACACTTGATGTTGCAAACCATAACCTGTTACTCAGATTCTTTTTTTTTGTTGCTGGGTACATTGACCTGCCTCGATCTGTGTTGTAATAGCTGTTAACAATTTAATTATGCTTTATTGATAAAATACTAATGTGCCACATTGACATGACACTAAAAATAATGCACCGGTAACTGGTAACCGAATCATAATCTCATGAAGGAGAGTGGATATCACTGGCATGGAATACTGAGAAATGGCCTATGCTACTTAAATCCACGGCCTTGACACTATATTTTTTGTTTTAATATGTCAAACAGTAAATAGTTAATTACTTAAAATTCACATTGTCTGATTGCCACACACATAGAGTATTGATGTTAAAATGATGCCATTTTTACCAAGCCAGCAATGTATATGATGGTGTTACGTTCATCAGAATGTCAACTGTGACTTCTCGGTAATTTGCACCCCAAACAACAGGTGGGCGGGAGGGCACCCTGAGCCTATGTATAGAAAACCAGTGGGACGTGTGAGACCTCTCTCTGGCATACACCCAGGAGAAGGCTTGTCACTGCGCTGTAGCAAACAAACAATTTCCACCACCCAAGGCTTCTTCTTGCGCTCAAGGTGCTGTTTTAGTTAAGTCGTGGGACGGAGGATCGTCATAGCTCAGGGACGCCCTTGCATTTCCACGATACTATTTAAGAGAGATGCTGAAACCTGATAGGAGCTCCTGCTAAACTGACACACATTGTAACTTCCGTCTATTGATACAGTTGCCCTAATTTAAAGTTCAGTGTTATCGTGTACTCTCTCAGGTAATCATTTAAAAACTTTGTGTGTCAACGAAATACTGTAGTGTTCAAAATAATATCAGTGTGACTAACCAGATTCATCCACATCCAAATAGTCTGCCGTTGACTTTGCAAAGGGAAAAATTATTTGTACAAACTTTTTTTGTTTCTAGGATTTACCATTCCTATAAAGTACTTTGTTGCGTGACCGGACGTTTCGTCGAAAGACGTTTGGTCCCTGGACGTTTGGTCCCCGGACGTTTGGTTGACCGGACTTTGGTAGAACGGACGTTTGGTCACCGAGTTCGCTCGCTGTCAAATTATGACAAAGAGTTCACTGTTGATATTTTGATATTAGATATTTAGATATAAAACTCACTCTCTCTCATGATTATAATTTTGAGAGCTGGTTTCAACAGTAACAATCCGGCGACCAAACGTCCGTTCTACCAAACGTCCGTTCTACCAAACGTCCGGTCGACCAAACGTCCGGTCGACCAAACGTCCAGGGACCAAACGTCTTTTGACGAAACGTCCGAGTACCACTTTGTTGTATGACCAGTTTAATGACTGGTTACCGCGTCGGCTTCACAGTTCTGGGGTCCTGGGTTCAAATCTAGGTCGGTCATCGTGTGTGGAGTTGGCGTGTTTTCCCCAGGCCTGCATGGGTTTTCTCCGGGTACTCCGGTTTTCTCCCACATTCCAAAGACATGCATGGTAAGCTAGTTGGACACTCTAAATTGCCCTCAGGTACGGAGGTTAGTGTGAATGGTTGTCCGTCTCCCCTGCGAGGGATTGGCCACCCGCCTCCGGCCCGAAGTTAGCTGGGATAGGCTCCAGCACCCCGTGCGACCCTAGTGAGGATAAAGCGGTTCAGAAAATGAGATGAGATGAGATAGTCACAATTTACAAAAGGCCCTCCATGACACGAACAGTGTTTGTTTGGATACAAAACTTTGCATATTACTTGTGTGTTTTGGGTCATTATTTTGTTTAAACACCCATTTCAAGGGCTTCAGACCTTTTCAAGTATTTTGACAATTGCAAACCAATCCATGATTCCCTGTATGCACCATGTATCACTATCATGTATGAATTCCAATTTTGGGGGTCGTCTCACAAACTGTCTGCGCCCCCTGCATCCAAAAGTATATTTTTTTCTCTCATCGTAAAACAAAATGTTCTTTATTTTCTCTTTAGGCCAGGTGATACATGCTTTTTTTAACAAAGATACTTTGCATGGAACTCTTATAAATAGATGTGCTTCACACAGATGTCTGCTCTTCCTGGAACAAATCATTGGCTGCGATCCATTTTGATAGTCGTTGTCCATTTTCTGACACGTCTCTGGTTTTGTGTTCCATTTTAAGGCATTATAGATCATTTTAGCTGAACAGCCTATAATCTTTTGCTCTCTTTTTTAATCAAAGTTTGCTGTTATTCTGACAAATGTGTTGAACAACCCATTTTATTCAAGATTTTAAGAAGAAATGCATGTTCAACAGGACTTTACTTTTCATCCTTAAACAGGGGGCGCCTGGTTCACACCTGTTTTTCACAAAATGGATGACTTCCCAAAATGAATGCTCTGCACTGCGTTTTTTTTAAAAAACATTTTAACCAATTGCACAGCCTTAAGTGAAACTAGTCAGCCAACTAAATATTAGATCTGTGCTTCTGGACTAAGTGAAGATAAGTAAATATTTCCTGCTGTGAAGAAAAAGCATTTGAGCTCAGATAATCTACTGTTGTTGTCAACACTATGCTTAAAGTAGATTAAAGGTTCAAATGATTTGCCTTCCTTGAACTGCCTGGAGTAGCCGGGTCCATCTTAGAACTGGGTTTGGGGACAGCTGCTGCTAGCGTCAAATGTTGCAGCATTATTCGCATGCACACATTTGTTGTGCACATTTGTTGGTGATTCATAATGTCAACTTTTTGCAACATTTTATTGATATTTTGGACACAGAAACATTTTCTTCCATGCAAAAGACTGATATATTTCGCAATCATGCTTTATTTGACAAGCATGTCTTGCAGATCATGGCAAAAGTTCAAAGTTGTAAATGGCTGCGATCTGGGAAACCATGTGACGTTTGTGTGACATTTGCTGGGAGAGCTACAAGGAGCCTACATTCCCTGTCAGTCATGAAAACCAAGAGCTAACCTAGGTGAATTTTACTGTCTGGTTGTAAAGTTTAAGCATGAAGAATAGTGGCACGTGACAAATACCTACATGAATTAAGCACATGGTACGTTTTCAGGAACACCTGGTCACTTTCACCGCCTCCTTTCTTCATCGTTGGTCTATTCAACTAACATGGCGTAATCTTCAAAATAATAAGATAATTTTTACAGGGGTGTCAGAAACTTCCACTGAAATGGGTCATATGTTGATATTTGGTATGCCTCTTCCGTTTATAGCAGGGGTGTCAGACTCGGGTTGGTTCGCGGGCGGCGTTAACGTCAACTCGATTTCATGTGGGCCGGACCATTTTAGATATAATATTTAGATTTTTTTTATAAATGGATTAAAAGCCCTGAATATTCAGTTTTTATAGATCTAAAACATTTTAGCTTTTTTAAAAAATATATTTTTAGATTTTACAAACTTATTTTTGAACTAAAAACACATTAAAAAATTACAATTATTGATTTAAAAGGGGGAAAATCAGGAAATGTAATATTCATCCATGCTCTTCATTTTAATTTCATCCTCAAACAGAAAGTCGGTACTCATGATTTACTTTCCCGGGCCACACAAAATGATGCGGCGGGCCAGATTTGGCCCCCGGGCCGCCACTTTGACACATGTGGTTTATAACATATACTTTACCAAATGGTATGTATATATATATATATATATATATATATATATATATATATATATATATATATATTGCAGCAACACGCTTATTTATTTATTTATGTCTTTATTTACTAACTTGCTTATTACCTAGTCTAATAAGATTATTTATCTATTTATGTCTAAAATGCCTTTCCTGTATCTGTATTCTCACCCTCTTGCTACTGTGACAATAAAATTTCCCGAATACGGGATGAATAAAGTTATCCAATCCAATCCAATCCAATCAAATAAAATTGTAGCAAAATGAACAGCTCAAATTTGGCAAAATATGTACACACCATATTGCATCTGAACATATTACTCTTTGTATAGTACAGGCAACATTGACCGTTGTGAAATTTTATACAATTTGATATCGCTTTTTCGAAACTCAAAGGGAACACTTTGGTTGTCAACATTTTTATGAGCTAACAGCGGGTGTACTTTCATGTGACTTCACAGTGGGTGGGGTTGGACAAGTGCTTCTCATATGCACACTGAAGTCACATTAGGCCCCAAAATAGCCTGACAGAAACTATATAGGTGTGCTAGCATGGCTTTCACCACAAGACGACCATTCTTTACATCTGACAACTTCCACCGCAACAGACAGAATTTCAGCAAGTGAAAGAAGAACGCAACTTTAAAAAGAATTAGATCTTGTCTAGGCAAAGAAAATGCCTTAACTTTTATCATTTATAGAAATTAACAGATGGATATCAGTGGACGCTGAAAAGAAAAGGACAAGCAAAGAGGACTAAAGGATTGAAAAGGATATTATTGTTTTTAGGACACTTTTTTATGTCCATCACGCTCGGCTGACAACAAAGAGGAAGAACTTTAAACGCTGCAGGAATGAAGTACAATTGCAATACTCTAGTGTCAACGTACACACGGCATTCCCAGTACACACCAACTTACAACACACCTACACAATATAGAACCAGTTACTATACACCATCATATCCCTCTGCATCAAATTACACCCTAACCCCTCACAGTGGCACACATTACACCCCTTCATACGACACACCCTCCTACAAGTATGCGTCGACATACATTCCTTCCCGGTACAGTTCAACGTGGCGCACCCAAACACGAGAAAATCCAGCTCCTGTGATACCAATCACACCTGCGAAGAGAACTGTGCACTTTCCCAATGACATCATCTTCCAAGATGTAGTTAGACACGGAGAACTGGAGCAAATTGGTCGTTTCATTAGAACAAGGAAGGTTCGCATCGATACACTCTTTCACTCAGGTGAGTAGTGCGCTAGTGGTTTCTTTGTGCATGCATGGGAACTTAAACTGTCAGTGGTTTGAGGTGAGAGCAATGCCATGCTGGAGTCATCTCATGTAGTGGGGTGCTTTCAGGTATGGCAGCGCTACATGAAGCCGTACTGAGCGGAAACCTGGAGGTGGTGAAGCTGCTGGTCAAGTATGGTGCTGATGTCCATCAAAAAGACAAAGAAGGCTGGACACCGCTTCACATGGCATGCAGTGATAGCTTTCCTGAAATTGCAAGGTAACACACTCTTACTTATTTTATCAATATTCAAAGAGTTGGCAGTGATAAAAGCAATGACTGATGCAAATTTAAAAAAAAAATGAAAGGTAGAGAATGATTTCATATGGCAAATGGTGGTTGGCACATTGTCCCAACACCGGAGTAGTTTCAGATTTTAATCTTAGTTCATAAAGGCTGCTGGTGGTCTTTTTTTTTTAATTAGCATCCAGTAATTAGCACGACACACAATCCCTTCTGTGCAATAACTTCGAGGTCTGCAATAACAATGTGCAATATCTTAGTCTGTGCAATATTTTATAATTTACCTTGCCCGGATGTGACTTTTTATATTTTTATATTACTTATTCATTTTTTTTACTGGGAAAACGCACTTTGTGGAGCAGCACCACCAATTTCGTTATACGCAGCTGTTTATAACGACAATAAAGGCTTTTGATTTGATTTTGATTAAAATGTTGACAATCAGGTCACATCAGAATTCATCTGCTATTACGTCATCTTAAAATATGTTGAAATTTGAAGACTATGATGAAGATGAGCTCGCTTGACAAAATGATTAAAAAAATAAAATTAAGAAATAGGCAGCTCAGTGGAAAATGGTTGGCATGTCAGTCTCACAGTTCTGAAATTGAGGGTTCAATCCCTGCTGGAGTTTGTGTGTTCTATCCAGGCTGGCGTGGGTTTTCTCCGGGTGCTCTGGTTTCCACCTTCATCTCAAAAACATGCATGGTGGGCTGGTGGAACACTTTAAATTGCCGCAAGATGTGAGCGTGAATGGTTGTTGGTCTCCTTGCGCTCAATTCAGAGTGTCCCACACCTACTCCCCATAGTTGGCTGGGATATGCTCCAGCACCCCCGGGATTCTTGTGAGGATAAGCAGTACAGAAAATGAAGGATTATTTAAGAATAATTCTATCCTCAAACCACATCCAAAATCAACCAATAACCAAAAGATTGTATTGGATTGTATTGGATAACTTTATTCATCCTGTATTTGGGAAATTTAATTGTGACAG
Organism: Stigmatopora argus; assembly: GCF_051989625.1. NCBI lineage: Eukaryota > Metazoa > Chordata > Actinopteri > Syngnathiformes > Syngnathidae > Stigmatopora > Stigmatopora argus. The sequence goes on from NC_135400.1 coordinate 6,545,149, forward strand.
TAGCAAGAAAAGGCATAGTTATAAGTTAGACAGTACAGACCACAGAACAACAAAGCAAAAAGCACAAAGTACAAAGCAAATATGAAACATAAATACAAAACAGATGAGAAAGTTAGGACTGAATTCATTCTTACACGGTCTGGAATTCTACATGTCATTCTCCACACAGCTATCTCCTTTCGTTGGGTGCCAGCACAGAGGCAGAAAATGAGAATGGCGAGAAACCGGCCGACCTCATTGACCCTGACTGCAAAGAGCTGTCCAAACTGTTTGAGGTTGGCTGTATGTAATGGCACTTCCGAGACAGAGGGGTGAAACTGAAGAAACAACTGAAAAATTGCTTTAGATCCTATTTTTAAAAAGTTTTAAACTGAGCTTGGTATATAATTTTCATGGGTTTTTTTTTTTCATTTCAATTAGGTAAGAACCTAATCTCCAAATAGTAATTTTTAATGTTTCATTTCTGTCAGCGTGTGACTCACAGTAAATGCTTATTTCCTCTCCTCTCGCTGGTGTAGTAAAATGTGTCACAGAATTGAAAGATTGTGCTCATTTACTGGAGTAGAGTTTAAGAATTACGTCTTGCAATAAATTGAAAGCAGAGTTTGAGATACTGCACTACAGATGTAGACCATTCAGTCAGATGGAGGTCATTCCTGTTAATTCTAACTGCTGGGCAGGGAATAGATCATAAAAATGATAAATTAACACTTCACTCCGAAATCCTAAATGTTGGTTATCTAATAATGTACTGCATTTCCCTTTCATGTTTTGGTGTTTCTTTTATCCTGGTGACTAAGCAAAAGAAAACAATGTCACCAATGAGTCTTATCAATTTCTCCTCAATAATTATTTTTGTACATTTTCATAAATAAAAACTTTTGATAAATAAATATTAGCTTTGTTATTTGTGCAAGTTATTGATTTTGTGTGTTTTTTACCTTAGCTATACAGGTTATCTATTATCATTAATTGAATTAGCTATTTCATCAATGATCATAATAATGCTAGAATGACTAATCATAAACACTATATTTACAAAAGAAAAGACCTGTTATTCTTTGTATTAGTGTTGGTATTATTATTGGTATTAGTGTTAGTGGAGGACGGCCTGGCGGATGAGTGGTTGGTGCATCAGCCTCACAGTGGGGGACCTGGGTTCGAATCCAGGTTGGTCCACCTGTGTGGAGTTTGCATGTTCTCCCCAGGCCTGCGTGGGTCTTCTCTGGGAACTCTAGTTTCCTCCCACATTCCAAAGACATGCTGATTGGACACTAAATCAGGGGTGTCAGACTCGGGTTGGTTCACGGGTCGCGTTAACGCCAACTCGATTTCATGTAGGCCGGACCATTTTAGATATAATATTTATATATTTTTGTATAAATGGATTAAAAGAACTGGATTAAAATCCCTGAATATTCAGTTTTTTTATAGATCTAAAACAATGTTTATTTTAGCTTTTTTTAAATATATTTTTAGATTTTACAAAATACTTTTTGAACTAAAAACACAGAAAAAATGATTAAAAAATTATAATTATTGATTTAAAGGGGGAAAATCAGGAAATTTAATATACATCTATACTCTTTAATTTGATCCTAAAACAGAAAGTCGGCACTCATGATTTACTTTCCCGGGCCACACAAAATGATGTGGTGGGCCAGATTTGGCCCCCGGGCCTTCACTTTGACACATGTGCTCTAAATTGTCCCTAGGTATGAGTGTGAGAGTGGATGGTTGTGATGCGAATAGGTCAGCAACTTGCATGTGTGATTGGGAATTTCTTTTTTCTGCTTCTATTACTGGGTCATGCTACATGCAGGATAGGCTCCAGCACCCCTGCGACTCTAGTGATGATAAAGTGGTTCAGAAAATGAGATGAGATAATTTTTGTATGTATGATGGAAGATGAGAGCTGATTCTTTCTTGGAGTCAGATTTTTTTGTGGGATTCGCCAAAACTAATGGACTCCTGATTGTATTGCTGTTTGCCCTAACCTTAACCCCGAAAAGAACGTATGAACAGTGTCTTAATTGAAAAAATAAACGATTTTATTTGACTGTAATTGTTCTGTTCCGTTGAACGACAGTGTGTAGCGCTTTAATGCCGTAAAAGAAAGAAGGAGGTGACGAAGAAGACCACTTCCGCGTTTCATACCGGAAATGATTGGTTGGCATTGGCAACGATTTAGCTCAATCCAGCGTCGTATACAAGTAAACTAAAATATATATTACTCACAGGTTTGTTTACTGCATTTACTTCCTTTTATAAATAAATCGTGGTTTGCACCTCAAGGAATTTTTTTATCTGGTGCTCATGTTGATAAAGATTCTGCGATTCAAAGCTAACGTACGTCAAGACAATTAACAGCTAGCTATGCGGAAAAATGTTAGCCGAATTTATTGTGTCAGCAATTCTACATCGGTAGCGGTCTCCTAGATTTACAAAACGACAACACATCCCCTTAATAATTTGAGGTATTTAACAACCAGTTAGTGAATAAAATAGCTAAACGTAATTTAATTGCATTGCTTAAATCCCTGTAAGTTAAGGGCGAGGAAAGTTTAGACGTAAACAAAGCTTTTTCACCGTAATTTCATTCTTTTCTGACGTATCACGAGCCTTTGCAACACGGCTAATAGAAAGATCTTAAAACCAACAGTAAAAATAGTGCCTGTTAAGCGACATCTATGTATTTGTTTAACACAAAAGTTGTTTGTGTTTTAGCATTGTTTGACGTTTTAAAAATCTCATTTTTCAGTGGTTGCTAGTTGAAGAAACCAGCGAATTCTTCCAAAGCAGTCACCGCAGAGCAGTGGGACGACAGCAGGACTGTAAACAGAATGACAAGGTATGTTGTTATTATATTATTACAAAAAGTAGTAAATCATTTCAACTGAAGGTAATGGATGGCACTTGTCTGTTGTTGTGTTCAAATTTTCCAAGCTCATCTGCTCCAAGGATGGTGAATAGTTACAAGCGCACTTCAAGCCCCAGATCACCTACCAACTGTGGGGAGCTCTTTACCCCAGCACATGAGGAAAATGTGCGATTTATCCATGACAGTAAGTGTTATTTCACTTTGGGTGGATTATTTTATTTCCAAATTGTACAAATATGCGTTCATCCAGTTTCTATGAGCAACCATTGATACTCATACCTAGGGACAATTTAGAGTGTTCAGCCAGCCTACAGTTTCCTCCCACACCCCAAAAACATGCTTGGTAGGCTGGTTGAACACTCTAAATTGCCTGAAAGTATGAGTGTGAACTTGAATAGTTGTCTATTTCCTTGTGCTCGTGCGAATATCTGGCCACCAATTGCACTAGAAACATTTTGAGCTATATTCTTATTTCAATTAAATTTTCGTAAATAATTTGGATATATCCAGTTTGAAGAAATGTTAATTGCAGAGCAGTTTTTTTTAGAAGAATTTCAATTCTTATTATTCCTAAAAGTATCATTGCATTTAATTGTCTTTTCAATCTAAAATTCCCTGATTGTACACCACAAATTAGAAATATATATTTTTTTTTCACAGCTTGGCAGTTTGTGCTTAGAGAAATCAGAGCAGCACAAAATACTGAGCGTAATGACCGCGGACCACAGGAATATGTTGAGAAGAATCCAAATCCTAACCTTCACTGTAAGCATAGTTGAAATCAAATACATAGATCCCATTAAATAGTAAAATACTGACACATTTTCCCTCTTGGTGATCATTAGCTTTCACGCCAGTGGACCTGACTGACCTCAAGAAACGTAACACACAGGACTCCAAGAAGTCTTAGTCCTCAAGATGGTCCAAGCACTTTTTCCCACACCCATCATCATTGAAAACTTTTCCTCTGACACCCAAGTCAGCCCCATTTGCCAATCTGAGGCAGAATGCCAAACATTTTTTTCTCTAAACTTTTGAACCACAGCAAGCTTGTCTTTCTTTACATCCTGCAAGTGATGGCGAAGAGTTCTAAGTAATTAAAAATCTCTGTTGTGAATCATATTGAAATGCAGCAGTCCTCCTACAGGACTGATTACTCTTCATCAGATATTGGGATCTGATGCTGAGGTGAAGACTTCCAATGGACACAAAAGACTGCAGTTAATACTGCTACCACAGACATTATAGAGAAAATAATAAAGGGCTTTTCTGTTTTTATTTTTTTGTAAAAAGTTATCTGGCTAGAAAAAGTGTAAATTTACAATGTGACACATCGGGTGCACGGTTGATGAGCCAAAAACAATGTCAACGTTTTTATCCAAATTTGTGTTTTTCCTAAAAATGCTTTTCCCCTCTAGTATTTTGTCCTGTCAATTAACACCTCTTCCGAAGGTATCCATCCACCATTTGTCTACAGGGACTGTGTAGTCTACGAGTACAGCTATTCCTGGATGAAGAAACCGAAACCTATGGATTTCTAACACCATTGCTGGAAAATTCTGTAACCTAAATGCAAAAGATATGAGGATGCTATTCAAAACATCTCACCCAGGCATCACATGCCCCGTTTGGAATAATGAACAGAAAAGGAATGAAAACACTTAATTCTCTACGCTTTGCAAACGCTTGGACCCGATGCCATGGCATCGATGCTGTTTTATTGTTTTTATGCCCATAATACCTTCAATGATTTTACAGATAAAATCCAATAATAAATACCTTATAGATCCCAATGTTGCAAAGTATTGTTACTCACGCTGAATGTTTTTTAATTGATCACAAATAGCCTTGACTATTGTCAATGCTGATTGTTTGGGCCTTGTGTAATTGACTATCCTTTTATTTTAACACGTGTAATATTTAGTTTGAATGTGTGAGTTACACTAAGAACTATAAATACCCAAGATTAAACACCATAAATAATTTGTACTGTACATATTTAAGAGTAAGATGATGTAAAACTATTGTTTCATTCATACCTTTCTTATAAACTTAAGTTACTCTATAGAGTATTATATATATAATATAATATATATAGTATATATACATATATATATCGCCATTTTGAATATATAGATATTGTGTGCCTGTTTGTGTGCATACATATACAAATACAAAGTTGGCATCATTTATCTTGAAAAACCACACAGCTAATCTACAAACACCAGACTATACATAGGTTATAGACATTATAGTACTTTTATTATTAATTTACTGTCCCATATAATAATATTTTGTATTAGTTTTTACACACAAACTCGCTACCACTTGCAAAACATGGCAATTTTCAGCGTCAGATGAACTTTAAACTTATAATTAGGTAGTGTTTCTCTTTTTCCACGTAGTTCCTAGCGTCAATTGATAAAATTTAAATGTTATACGACCAAAAAAAACAGCAAATTTTTGAAACGCAGACGCCATTTTGGTTTAATACGTGTGTGACGTTGTTACGTACGTTGCGTAATGACGTGTGGTTCCCGTACGGTTTTTTTTATGCTCTTTGTCTTGAACCTAGCCAGTTGATTTCCGTTTCGTGGAGGCAGGCGAGCAGCACTAGCAAGTTTAGGGCGTACCTTTTTTTCTAAACACCTTTTTTCAGTAGTTCATCTTTTTGAAGAGCATTATGACCGACAAAATGGATATGTCTTTAGACGACATTATCAAACAGAACAGGCAGCAGAGAGGTGGCGGTAGAGGTGGAAGAGGCCGCGGCCGCGGAGGCTTTGGCGGCGGCCGAGGAGGAGGCGCTGGGCGCCTTGGAATGAGCGGCGGAGGATTTGGAGGCCGAGGCGGAGGATCCGGTCCCATGAGGAACCGGCAAAACACGAACCGCGCCCGAGGCAGACCGACGCCGTACAACAGGGTATGAGAATGGGCAGAAAAGGGAAAACCTTCGGCAAACTTCGGAATGCCTGGGTAGCAACCTTCTATACTGCGGCCAGCTTGCTAGCTCAACGCCTAGCTAGCTAGCTAATCGACGAATAAAAGCGATTGCTAGCTGCCAAATTTCTCTCGACGGAGGGCTCTTAAACGAGCGGTTGAGCAGTAAAGGAAATTGTATGCTTAAAAGTGTTTGTCCTTTCCGAAACAACAGCGCCTTCCATTTTCCCCCTCAAGAAGATGCCCATTTTTGAAAGAGCAGATACGCAGGCCTTCTTGGCCTAGTAAAGTTGGATCGTGGAGGGTCTTGGCGTCGCCATTTTGAATCTTCTGCTGTTTCGTCGTCCACCGCCAATATATTTGCTATTCATCAAGTCTCTTCGTGGCGGCGAGAGGAGAACATCAAGAGCACCCCCAGTATTTGTTTTTGTTTTTATTTTTCCATTTTGAAAGGAGCACTGTATTGCGTACAGCCAGGATGTTGTTTGTCCGGGAGTGGCCCACAAGCGCCATTTGAGTGCTCTTTTCCCCCCCTTTGCAATCGATGTTGTGGATGCACACGAGGACTTCAACCCCCTTTCATAATGTCCTGATAGTTAGCTAATCCTCAGCCCGTTTGCGTGCGTCTCTGAACGTACCAGACAAAGTCAAAATGGCGTGTTCTCAAAATGGACGCTCGGCTAAAGCTACCCTCTCATAAACGCCGTAGCAGCTCTAGGTGTTCAGATCGAGCCACATTCATCATGGACACTTCTCCCCCGACATTTAAAGCCAATCTAATCGGCTTTTAACGAACTTTTGATCACCCTGGAAACATTTTCAACGCGGGAGGCAAGGCTGCTTCAGCAGGAGATCAACAAGATGAGGATAATTTCTGGAGAGCCTCCGGTGGAGGAAGCAGTGGGCCACATTTGATGTTAGTCTGGTGGGCCAATCTAAAAAAAGAAAAAAATGGCGCTGTGGTTAGGATGATTGTATTTTTTAGCAAACCTAAAAAGCCAAAAAAAAATCTGTGCTCAGTAATGCATGTATTCAAGGCAGTGTTGCCCATATAGATCTTTTTTTTGTGTATAACCTGTGAGGGGTGATTGGGTGGGCATTGGGCAAAAGGATAATGGGCACCCTCTTGGGGGAGCTGAGCACTCTGGCCATGTTGGAAGTGGAGCCTCTGCTTGTCCCAACGCCCAGCCATGTGGACTCTGTGATTGACAGAGACAAGCGGATTCCCCAAGTCAGCAGGTGCGTTCTCTTTGGTTTGTTGCAGCCTAAACAGCTTCCGGATAAATGGCAACACGACATGTTCGACAACGGCTACAGTGGATTCAACGGCGCGGCTGGCGGTGGGGCCGGCGTTGAAACCGGGGGGAAGCTCCTCGTGTCCAATCTCGACTTTGGTGTCTCTGACGCAGATATCCAGGTATCAAATCACAGTTTTGCTGTCGCGAATAAGGCGTGAAGTAACAATCATTCACCTTTTCTTTGTTAGGAACTTTTTGCCGAGTTCGGGACGCTAAAGAAGGCTGCAGTCCATTACGATCGTTCAGGAAGAAGTCTAGGAACGGCAGATGTCCACTTTGAAAGAAGGGCCGATGCGCTCAAAGCAATGAAACAGTACAATGGTATTCCCCTCGATGGTAAGTTCTTATAGTGAAGAGTTATTTCCTTGCAGAATTGCCAACTCGACGTCCACTCACGCCTGTTTTTTTTCCCAAATTTTTTGTCCTTTTAGGAAGGCCCATGAACATACAGCTTGTCACGTCACAGATTGATACACAGAGGCGGCCAATGCAGGGGTAAGTGTTGGCGAGAAACCTCATCCTAAAGAACACACCGTGACATTTTTTTTTCTTTCACCTAGCATGAACAGAGGCGGTGGGATGAACAGGAATCGCGGGGGCAACTTTGGAATGCAGAGAGGAGGCCGCATTGGCGGTCGTGGTGGTTTTAGAGGACGGGGTCGAGGAGGACGTGGAGCGACTAGTAATAAGCAGCAGCTTTCAGCAGAGGAACTTGATGCCCAGTTAGACGCCTACAATGCGAGAGTGAGTCTGGCTTTTTCTGGGTGGTCAAAAAGTAACATTTATATAGCTTACTAATTTGCTGTTGCGGTTCTGTATTTTCAGATGGACACCAGCTAAGCAGTGTTGCTGTTCTCTTTGGTCATCCTTTCTCATCATGTTCCACACTGAAAGGATGCCTGTTACAATAGTGCAAATTGTTTTACACATGGTTGTCCTGATGTGATTGGTCGTCGCTCCAGCCTGTTAACTGCTCTGAAATGTTTTTTACCTCTTTTTTTCTGATGAAAATGGTTTGTGTCTGTAGGTTCAAAGTTGGAATTTCCAAGTGCATTCCTCAAAACTTGTAGTAAATGAAACTTATAATAAAACCTGCAGTGTATATAAACCAACTATTGTTCTCTATTTTCTGGCTTGTTCCTACATCTGCAATGAATCCATCATAGTTTTAAATGATGTCAGCCATTCTTGGTTTATGAATAAATGTGAGAGTAATCCTAGGGCCCAATTAGTTAAAACAACCTTACAAACCCACATTGAGATTCATAATACCAGCATAATTTTATACAAGTAGCAGTGGGGCATTCATTAATTTGCCCGTAATCATTTAGGTATCTGTAATATGAATAAACTGGCAAATTCCTGTTATGAAACCTACATCTAATATATTTACTCCTTTAGATGTCGCTATAGAGCCAATTGAGAAATAAGTGTCCTCGGAAAGTTGAAGCTAAAATGTTAAGTCATCTACACTATATGGTGGCGACCCTGACAGTTTGCTGTGTTTCAAAGTAAAACACCCTTAATCAAAAATTATTTATCCTAAATACAAAGATAAACATATACTGCTTTTCATTCATATTGTCTAAATTTCCGACTGCTTTTATAATGAGCGCATGAGGGGGGCTGAATTGTATTATTTAATATGCCACGGGCTTTACAATACTTTTTACAAAATAATCTATATGTCCATCACTTTTAGAGTGGTAGTACCGTTCTCATTTTATCGAAAGTATGTAATGCAATATAAATCCTTGTTTCATATTAAAAATAGGTAAAAACAAAAACCACAAACCGTCTTTTGGGGTTTAAACATTTTTGCCTGCTTTGCCCTGAATCAGCTTTTCTTTTTACCCTTTTATTTTGGTGGTGCTTTTTCGGATGTTGTTTTGCCTGTTTACGGTAATCCTCACCTTTTTCCTGTCACTTGTACACTTCATTTGTGCCCAGTTCTCCACTCTGTAAGAGCCTGTCCGGTCACTGAGAAGTAAATAGGTAAGAATCAATGAAAGTTCGGGGGGAAAAATCATCGTTTTCTGTGTCTTGCAAGTAGAAATTGACCTTGTGTTAAAAGATGGATTACGTTCCAGCACTAAAAAAAATCGAATGATTAAACTATTAATTCGCGCAAAGAGCAACTTCCTCATAGAACTTGCCGTTTTATTTCACATTTGACCTACACTGTGTTTTTCGTGTGTTTTTTATCTGTTCATCTGTTGGTCAATGCTTCTGAAAAACGCGCTTCTTTGGCGTGGCTTGTAAAGTCCATTTGCAAATCATTTCCGGGTGTAAATCTGTGCATAACTATTGCGGTGTTGTTTATCTGCCATTACTAATTTATATACGATGATTTTTAAGGTAATGCGGCGTTACTCTAGTTGGTCCAATAAAGGTGGAAAAAGTTGACCACTTTTTATGAAGTCGATGTGGCGTTACTGGAAGATTCCATGCAACTTCCTGGATTTCAACTCTTTCCACTCCCTCAAGTGTTAATGTTTAAATTTCCATGCATGGCTCAAATTTGAATTGTGTTTTACAGTTCGAAGTGTGTAAAAGTCACACCTCTGTGGATCAAATGTACTTGAAGTGATTGTAGGCGATAGGATAGGCGATTATTCCAAATCCGCCCTTCTGTTTCTACCCTACTTCGGCGATTAAGTGTTAGCCCCCCCCCAAACGTCACGTTTAAAAAAAAATCCGAATTTCCCTCTCACAATTTCAGTCTTTACAAAAAACAAAAATCATTTTGTAATGATTTTAGTTACATGTGCAAGAAATTTGTCATTTTTCAATTAAGAAAACATTCCAAAATAATTAAGATGGTTTCTTTTACCTAACTGAAGGTGACTGTATTTTTTTAAATTCCCCAAGTAATAGTAGGAATTAAGTAATTTCATTTTTTTAACTGCTTGTCTTCACAAGAGTCGTGGGGGGTGCTGGAGCCTATCCCAGCTAACAATTGGCACTAGGCAGGGGACACCCTGAATCGGTGGCTAGCCAATCGTAGAGCACGAGAAGACGGACAACCATTCACACACACAATTTAGAGCACATGTGTCGAAGTGGCGGCCCGGGGGCCAAATCTGGCCCGCCGCATCATTTTGTGTGGCCTGGGAAAGTCAATCATGAGTGCCGTCTTTCTGTTTTAGGATCAAATTAAATGAAGAGTATAGATGTATATTAAATGTCTTGATTTTCCCCTTTTAAATCAATAATTGTAATTTTTAATCCATTTTTTTTTCTGTTTTTAGTTCAAAAATCATTTTGTAAAATCTAAAAATATATTTAAAAAAGCTAAAATAAACATTGTTTTAGATCTATAAAAAACTGAATATTCAGGGCTTTTAATCCATTAATTTAAAAAAAATCTAAATATATCTAAAATGGTCCGGCCCACATAAAATCGAGTTGACGTTAATGCGGCCCGCGAACCAACCCGAGTCTGACCCCCCTTGATTTAGAGTGTTCAACCATCTTACCATGTTATTAGGATAGGGGAGGGCAGAGTACCCGGGGAAAACCCACGCAATCCCAGGGAGAACATGCAAACTCTACCAAGTGCGGACCGACGTGGATTTGAACCCAGGACCCCAGAACTCTGAGGCTGAAGTGCTAAACACTCGCCCACCCTAAGTAATTTTATTCTAGGAAAAAAAGCCATCTTAAAAAGTCTGTGATGAGGTGCTATTTTTAAGATATGCCGTAAACTTGAAACAATAAAACAATGTTTTATAAGTTACAATGTCTACAAGGAAAAGGAGATCAAGTTAGCATTTTACGGAGGTTTCCACATGCTAGTGGTTTGATGTTGAATTTTTGTGCAACATTAAAACAGGGTTTGAGTCAATTTCCTCCTTGTATGACATTGAGAACAGGTGATGTTTACCTGGTGACAATACTTGCAAGGTGCATCATCTGACAATATTTAAATTATTCAGCAAACTTTTGCAACCTACGCCGTCATCTATCCTTGAACACAGATGTCGACCAACACTTAACCTGATTTTAAACAGTATGTTCCAGTGTTACCAAGTTTGTTTTTCAATGTCCTTATATTTCATTTGAAGTTACACTAACTTGGCATAACTTTTTTCGCAATACATGGTCAGAATAAGTAGCTAACCTACCACCAATCCTCTGAAAACTATTTAAGCAGGCCCGATACCCAATCAATCAAATGGATCAGTCACATTCCCATATTTTCTCGCATATATTTGTCACAAAAAATGATGACTGAATCGATGGCACGACGTATATCCGCACAAATTTAACTTGAGATGCACGAAATGCCAAAACAATGTGGCCGATGCGGTCATTTATTTCAAAATAGAGAAAATATAATCAGATAAAACGCTTAGCAAAATTTATTTTGACGTCCGTGAATGAAATTTAAAAAATCGTATCTTGCGTAAAATGTGAAAAAACTCACTCACTTGTGCCTGCCATTGCTCTCTCAGGGCGCCGCCATCTTACAATAGGGATGACAAACAAGACCGCTACGGACACACTTCCTGGTTGTACTGCGCACGTGACTTCCTTTTTTAATTTGTATACGTGCAGGCAACACCCCTTTGGAATGTGCAATCCAGCAATTAATTTATACTGTACTCAGAAATACCACGTGCGATGATTTTTCTTAAGATTTTCCCTTCAAAGAAACACATTTGTACTCCCTATTAAAACCTATGGAGGTGAAAATTGTGAAACGGGGTGTCTTATATGAGAAAAATTGTAAAATTCAACGATTTTAAGGCGATTTTAAGGATACGGCTTATATGTGAAGGTGGCTAATATGCGAGAAAATACTGTATGGTCTGGTCTTAGATTGGTGTATATTTGTTCTTTGCACTCTATATGGTGCCTTAATGCAGTGTTTTCCCAACCACTGTGCTGCGAGCGATGGTCAGGTGTGGCGTGGGAAATTACCAAAGGTCGTACATTGTAATATTCCAAGAGAAAATCTTAATATTATCAGATTAAAATTTAACTATTACAAGGTTAAAATCAAAATATGACAAACATTGAATCATAGATTGTACTATTACAAGATTCAAATCGTAATCTAATCACGTCGGCCTCACAGCTCTGGGGTCCTGGGTTCAAATCCAGGTCACGTCCACCTGTGTGGAGTTTGCATGTTCTCCCCGGGCCTGCGTGGGTTTCCTCTGGGTGCTCTGGTTTCCTCCCACATTCCAAAAACATGCATGGTTGGTTGATTGGAGACTCTAAATTGGCCCTAGGTATGGGTGTGTGTGCATGGTTGGTCTCCTTGTGCCCTGCGATCAGCTGCCCACAGATTCAGCGTGTCCCCCGCCTCTGGCCTGGAGACAAGTGGGATTGACTCCAGCACCCCCGGCCACCCTAATGAGGATAAAGCGGTTCAGAAAATGAGATGAGATGAGAAATCATAATATAGTATGGGATTAAAGTCATTTTGTTGTTTATTTTTACGTAACGTGAACTGGAAGTTGTTTGGCTTCACAGGCTTCAACTTTTGTCGATGTTAACTCTCTATGAGCATAAAACTAATCTTCGTGTAATGTTGAGAGATTGAAGTAATATTGGGAGTAAAAAAGTTGTAATGTTTCAAAATTTAAGTTGTTTTGATTTGTTTGGTTTCAACTTTTGGCAACGTAAAGTCTTGTGAGCACAACATTGCTCTTCCCAAAATATTTAAGTAATATTGGGGAAAAAGTAATAAAATTGAGATTAAAAACGTTACCATACCAATTTTTACATTACTCGAACCAGGCGTTGTTCGGGGTCCACAGACTTCGACATTTGGTGACATCAGGTTTGGTGTAAAAAATTTGATTTTGGAATAATTTGGGGGGATTATTTGATTCTTGTTGAAAACACTTTGATGAGAACAACTTTATAGTGGTAATATAGGCGACATTGTTTTAAATTAAATGATTTTCAGATGGTGGTGTGCCTAGAGATTTTTCAATCCAAAAAGTGAGCAGGAGCTCAAAAAGGTTGCCCTAATGTATATCTCCTGTAGTTTATGAACAAAAAAAAAAGAACACTACAATAGCATTGGGAAGTCAAAAAGCACAAAGAGCAAGCCAAAGCCCGGACAGTGGGGACCCAACGGGGGCTTTTGGTGCGGGTGGTGGGTCACTGTGTGGGAGAATAAATTATTGACCTTTCAGCTGGGCACCTTGCTATCCCATTCTGTCACAACTTCCTGCCACTGCCTGCAGGGATTTCTCCTCAGCTATTTTTAAAGCTTCTATTTGTTCTGGTCCTTCCTGTGATAGTCGTCTTTTGTTTCTCCTAGTCGGCGAGTCACACGTTTGATGTCCGTTTGTGTTGACGATGGGTTTTGGACAATTCAAAAGAGAAAATCTGAATACTTGCATGCATGAATTACCATAACCTGAAGCAGGGGTCGTTTTTCAAGAGTTTTTATGACACAAACGGACAATAACACGGCCAAAATAAGCGATTACGAGATGCAGGACCACACTGACCCGACCCACTATAAGATCCAAGTGAATTCTCCCTGGTGTTTTCTTCTTTTTTAAATTTTTATTTGTATTTTTTATAAATGCCTAATACCTGTGCAAAGAGCAGCCTTAAAGAAAATGTCCTTAACCCACTGTCCTCATTTGAGGACAGCCTGTAATATTTTTATTACTTGATATCAAGATGTTTTTCCATATTATGTAAATGTTCTGCAAATCTAAACTTTATTATCTTGGGTTAAAATGGGTTATGTTCATCCAACTTTGTATTTTTTTGTAAATGGCTATATGTGAGATAAATTTACTTTTATGTGAGGCTGAAAATAGTCTGCTTGCCAATGGTGATATTGTCTTCAGTTGATTACTTTATTTATTTCATATTCCACAGCAACTTTTGGTTTGAAGGTTAATTTGTGAAAATACAGAAGCCTGTCAAAATTTCTGCAGGTTTTATTCTTTACTTTAGGGCATTGTGTTATCTTTATTGCACGACAGAATAACAAAAATTACTTTTTAATATCATCACGTTTCATATTCTCTTTTCTTATAAAGTAAGGTAACATAGTTACTTTCATATTTGAATAAGGAGGAAAGTCATTTACTTATTCACATAAGTTTGAAGTTTCAAATTTGAACCAAAATATGTGATAGTTATCGTGATAATTATCGATATGGACTGATATTTTTTTTTATCGTGACATTTTTTAAAAAAATATCGCCCAGCTCCAAACGTAAACCGCTGTCCCCGAAAAGCTTAACTATGTAATCTTCAAGCAGTAACTTTTGGTTGAAAGCTAAATCAACTTGTCACATTTACTGGTCCTTAAACCATTTCCTTCTTCCCCTTTTGATTGCATAATTTTTTCATCACTCACTGGACTTCCGCTGAGTTGCGTTAGTTCTGCAGGAGTTCATGCTGTGGCACTTCCTCATTACTTGACTTGTATGCAAGTGCTTGACTCGTTTAAATATTTTTTGTCTAGCTATCTCAATCTGATGTTGCTTTCTTAGTGAAGAATCTATACTTTAATTAAAGTTAACTCAGGTACAGAGGTGGCAAGCTGGTTACACCAGAGTAACGAATGAACCAACTCTTTCCGGTTGAAGGAAGTATATGTAGTATGTTGCAAAGAGTGGACAGGGGTAGTGTTGTGACATAATGTTGCAGTACTTTTAGCGTTTTTGCGTTTTCAATTTTTAAATCCTAATTTTAAAGGTCTTTCCACAGGCTTTGAATTTGCATTATAATTTACCAGGAAAGCGACGAACAGATAATGTCATGCATTGGGTGCCTGAAATAATAGGAAAACACATTTTCAATATTTGTTGTAGTTTTAATGGAGATTTAGAAATGGATCATTGGGACCATTTGGTAGCAAAGAATCAAAACCACCACTAAAGTCTGAGGGGGCATCTTAAAAAATGATGTGATGCTGCCGCCTGCTAAATGAAATGTCATTTTTAGAAACCCTATAACTATTACTTGGAACCAAACAGAAATATTGTCTGTTTTAATGATCAAGTTTTATGTGGTTTTGAATGTGGTTGAGTGCCCGGTCTGCTGGTCAAGAAATAGATATAGATGCCCAATTGTTGATAATTAGAGACTTCTGTGGGAAGTCCTTGCACCATTTTGTTATTTGCAGTCTTCCAAAACCTTGCACAACTTGTCTAACCTGTCAAATCAAACAACCGTTGGTCATATAAAAGCACTTTAGAAGAAATAATGTAACCTTAGACAAGGGGAGCACTCTGAAAAAGTACCCTTCTGCTTAACCAGTTAAGTTCAACCCTCATCATCACCAGGCTGCCTAACTGTCATGTACATTTATCACCTCTTTTACCTTTGCATTCATGCGGCAAAATATTATCACTCTTTCTATTAATAATTACCTAACCTGGTCATTTGAGTTTATTAGGCTAATATGTTATCAAAATCGTGTGGTCGATTTACGAACACACACTCATCAGAGAGATCAGTTATCTGTTGGTGACACCAGTAATACTCAAGAAAATCCTCTTTAGCCAGGTACTTCCAAAACAATGAACTCATTGCTACGTTGCGTATAATCCCATTTACTTTAATCTCACTCTCTACAGCGGTGTTTAAAGTTATTCCAGTCACATATTTTTGCACCCTAGTTTGAATCCGAATCATTTGATTTCGAGGATTTGCTGAGAGAGATTACTACTGACCCGGGACTATCTATTATTTTGTTGTACATGTTAGCGATCCGATCTTTTTTTTTAAATTCCGTTCCTGCAAATGATGTGATCCGGCCCAATTTGCGATCACGTGATTGGATTCATTTTAGCTTGCCAAAACTGGAAATGATTATCTTTTGGAGGGTTTTCAATCCTCACAGGTATTTGATGAGGGTCAACAACATGATCCAGCATTTGCCTGGAAGATCTTATTGTGTCAGAGGACTAAACAATGAGCACAGCCTGCAGCCAGTTAGACATTGTGTGGTTTGTGCAGTCACCCTGGAAGAATGTGTATCATAATCACTGCCATGATTATGTTGTTAACGCCAATCTATTTTCCTTGTGGCTTGGCCTTAATTTGCTGATTCATATCTAGGAGTAAAACAAGACCACTAGGTTAAAGTTTTATGTATTGTTTTTTCTCTCTGAGTTAAATTATTTGCAATGTTTACTTTAAGATAAATTTGTTAATATTAAGAATTGCAGGAAAGGCATGTGTGTTTTGTAAACATGTCTTAAAAATAAAACGTTTTGTGTAGATGTGAAGTGGACTTGGCACTTCAGTAATTGGCTGTCCTTCACTGCGCTACACCTCTAATCGATTTTCCCTGAGGGAGTGAGTGAATGTTCATTCGCCATTCCCAATCATCAATCAATCAGATTGGAGATTTAGCATCGTCAATAGCATTCAAATAGTCCTATGACATGATCAGAAATCAGGCCCACTTTTATTAGAAATATTCTCAAAATCAGGTGAGTCAAACTCTGTTGCAAAAATGTGATGAGGACAAACCTGCATGCAAAGATAAGCATTCAGAGCCAGTGCTTCTAATTTATATAAATTGGAAGTCTTGCATTGTCAATTGTATGCAGTGAGTTAAAAACCAGCAGCCACAAGACTATTTTTTGTTCTATTTTATCAAGGTGGAAAAGCTTCATGTAATCTGCTTCAATATTATTGTGAGCCCTGCTTAAACAAATTCACTAGAAATTAGTCGTTCGATAAATAAAAATTTAAAAAATGCGTTAATGCAGCTACAGGTGGGAAAAGGACGAAAAAGGTTTGTAGAAGTCATACTTCCAGAACACCAAAACTGATAAACATTGAATTTGTAGTTGTTTGGATCACATTTTACGGTTGACAAACTATTTCAAGTTTTTATAAACAAAGGCCAGGTATTACATCTAAATATTGAAATATAAATTACCGTATTTTCTGGCATATAAGACGTGGTTGTAACAAAAAAAGATGACTGAATCAAGGCTACGGATTGCTATACTCTTTTTCACCGGTATATGTCGGCAAAGTAACATTTACTATTTGTTGGTTATTTTCTGCTTTGCAGTAAGAAAACAACCATTACTGGATGAATTAATTACTTATGATATTGATCCTAATAATGTACCTTGGATTCATACAGTATCTCAGAAATAACACGTGATGATTTTTCTTAAGATTTTCCCTTCAAAGTAACACATTTATACTCACTATTAAAACCATGAATATGGAGGTGAAAATTGTGAATCAGCGGCGGCTTATACGCGAGAAATATTAAAATTCAACGATTTTAAGGCAATTTTAAGGGTGTGGCTTATGCAAGTGAATACGCTATTTTTTTCTTGGTGAACAATTCCATGCCCTTAAATTGTTTTTTAAATTTTAATTAAACTAGACGCTCTTTGCGTTACTTTTTATGATTAAGGGCAGGAAACTGTAAACCAATTGAACGTAGCTCCATTATACAATGGTATGCAGTACATTGCTGCACTGTAAGACACTGAAGCAAAGTAGAAGAATAAATGACCTGCAAGCCTTGCCGTTGTGGCGGTGTGATTTACGACTCTCACCTCAATGTAATATGTCTCAGGTGTCTAGTTTTTGGCTGAAAGTATGTTGTCGTTTTTTGTTTGAGTTTGTCTTTTGTGTCATTTTATCCCATTGTCAGATTGTTCAACAACATTCAGCTTTTAAATCCATTTTTTTAAAGTATTATTTTTTAAAATAAAAACAAACTTGACGCATAATGGAAAAAAACCTCTCGAGCCTCTGCCTAGCCCTGAAATCCTGCTGCAATTCTGTGAGATGTGTTAAGCACAGTTTCCCTGATACAACTGTCAAGCGATGAGGTATTGGGTAAGGGGAGGAGGAGTCTATTTTAGTCCTCTGTTGAAAAACAAAATTTAAAAAAGGACAAATAAGGCATTAGTTGGCAGTTCAGTTTGAGTTTGCACTACGGGAAACTGTCATGATGTGGGCCATTTCATGTCACGTTTGATATCAATGTCACTATGTATGTAATTTTAAATAATTTGGCGGATTTTTTTTACAACAATTATGATAGTGTTTCCTCCACTACCTTAATTCCACTTACACTGACCTCCCACAAATGTTTAATCAAGTAGTGCTGCAACCTAAAACTAACCAGTAAAAACAGTAGCATAGATATTTTACAAAAAATGTGAAGATATTTAAGTTGACACTAATTGTGACTAGTGGTTTTAACTTTTAAGACTTATAAGACGAATAATGAAATCACATTGGAGTGAATTGTGTCGGAGTCTATTATGGGTTGCCTTTACATGCGTTACTTGCGTTTTGTTGGCCGGTGGAGCCAATTTACGAACTATTGTTTGGAGATTGAGACATCTTGTTTGTGGTACTACTACTATGGCATGTGCAATCACATTTGCCCATCTGCTGTGTTCAGGTCCAGTTGTTTTTGTGGCTTTTGTGGACATCTGCAACGTCAATAGAAACTTGGTATATGATTTTGTATATATCGTAAGCACTAAAACATTTCAGTTTGGTTCTGTTGTTGCTGAGGAATAGCAGAAAATAAATGGGTAAACATTGCTACTATGGTGACGGAACAAGACAAGAACCAGACTGACCGTGTCTAATGAGAAACAGATCTCCAGCTGCCTCTGGTTTGCTGCAGGTGTTGATAACCTGTAATGTTGGTCTCTGCCGAGCATACGTACGCCTCATGTCATTAGAAAATGCCGACGTTATAAGCTTTGTTTACTTTGGCGTCCAGTGATTGGCATGTTAGGGAATTTTGTTCAGAAAGAATTTACTATTTGTCTTTGGATTTCAGTGACGCTGGTTCACGTTTGTTTTCTTTTAATTACTGTGAGAAAAGGAGCTGAAACGGTTTTGTATAAACTGTTGAGCTTTGCTTCTTTGCCATTTTCTTTTGTATTTTTATGCCATTTAAAAGAAATATTTAAAAACAGGCAATTGAGCATGAATTTTGCAGTGTTATCACGTCATCGCATGCCATTGACAACAATAGACATCCATTTAAATTACACTGGAAGGACTGACTCGTTTTTCAGTGCCAGTTTCGTTGGTAGACGTCCAATCCAATTTGAAAGCTCCAGTCGAAATGCATTGGACGTGTAGCACCGCCAATGACTGTCAAAAAGGTAATAAGGCAAGTTGTCTCATCGTTTTTTGTGGCTTCCCCTGGAGCATCACTTTGTTTTGCTATCCCTCCTGACAGTCTCGCCGCGTTTGCTTCTAATGACCAATGACTGGTGTTTGTCTGCAGCTGGGCAATATAGCCCCCAAGTGTGTACGCGGGTGCATGAAAGGGGAAATTGAAGGCTTACAAGGACCGTTGTGTCGATAGCACTACACTTGAAGGCCTTACTGGCTACTTGGGCTCATCAAGAGATGGTCAATGATAGTGGTGAAAATAAATGTTGTAGCGGTTTTTCTCCAGGAATTTGTTGTAAATGGGGTATTTGTTTTTGCACTACTCTTGATAGTAATGACATTTTTTTTTTTCATTTTCCACTTTTAATGCATTTGCTGCCATTTTCGATGATGCATGTCCAATTTATTTGGACAGGGACGGGCCAAATGAATGTTTAACCACTCCCAGTCCAAATAAATTAAACGTTCATTACCGTTAATGGCACTGAGTGATGAGCATTCTGTTGTTGTCAATGGCAGGCAACGAGTTAACTTTGTGTCACTTTCTGGTTCATTTTAGGGTGTGTATTTCAGTACATTTTGTTTCATTTCAGTTTTGTTGTTGTTGTACATTTTAGATCATTTTTGTTGTTTTTAGGGCATTTCCGGGTCACTTTCTGCTAATTTTTGGTGTCATTAAGATGTTATTGGGGCATTCCCAGGTCTTATATTCTTATACATTTCGGGTCACTGTCTGTTAATTTTAGATTACATTTTTGTGGCAACAGTAGTACCGTATTTTCTGGACTATAAGTCGCACTTGAGTATAAGTCGCACCAGCCCAAAAATGTATAATTAAGAAGGAAAAAACATATATATAAGTCGCACTGGAATATAAGTCGCATTTTTGGGGGAAATGTATTTGATAAAATACAACACCAAAAATATACTTGTCATATTGAAAGGCAATTTAAAATAAAAAATAAAATAGAGAATAACAGGCTGAATAAGTGTAAGGCATGACTGACTTTCCTGGAAATGTCAGTAACAACGTAACATATTAAGAGTTATTCAGATAACTCTAGCATAAAGAACACGCTAACAAGTTTACAAAACTATCAGCTTCACTAAAACCAATGAAATCTTCATCCTCGGTGTCACTTTTAAACAACTCCCCCAAATCGAGAGGTAGATAATTTCACACATAAGTCGCACCAGAGTATAAATCGCACCCCCGGCCAAACTATGAAAAAAACTGCGATTTATAATCCGGAAAATACGGTAGATAAACCTCACCTAAACACGTTTTGAGGCCATTTCCTTCACTTTCAGAACCTTCTGTAGCATAAAACATGTGGACTGTTACATGTTGAACCGGGATCTGTTTAAAAAGTAAAACAAAGTATCAAGACTGCTTATTTTATTGCCACACCAGTCAACCATTAGTATTGCTTTTTTTCTCTAAACAGTACAACATATCTTTTTGGAAATAATTTTACAGTCCCCCTAGCCATGGCTCTAGAGACCTCAGTTTTAGAACCTAATTACCAGGCTCTGCAAATGGGCATATGGAGGCTAAATTACATTATTTTAATAAAAAAAAAAGACAGATTGTGATGTGCAGCCTCAATTGGTTGGGGTCTAACGATCGCCTCATTCTTTGTTCGTTGTGATCAGCACGCCATGGCAGAGTCGGAACCCACAACCGAGCAGTTGGCCGCCCTCGCCGCAGCCACCGAGGAGCCCGACACCGCAGTCAACTACAAACCTCCGGCGCCGAAGAGCTTGCAGGAGATCCAAGACCTTGACAAGGATGATGAGAGCCTGCGCAAGTACAAGGAGGCGTTATTGGGGAGCACCGCTCTGGATGCAGGTTAGACACCTACCAACAGACACGCAAACAATTTACATGCCAGTCGGGTTGTCAAAAGTATCAACAAAAATCAAATCAAAAGCCTTTATTGTCATCATATACAGCTGCATATAATGAAATTGGTGGTGCTAGTCCACAAAGTGCGTTTTCCCAGTAAAAAAAAACATGAATAAGTAATATAAAAATAGTAATATAACAATATAAAAAGTCACAATACTGAAATGCTGTATCTAAATATGAATTTTGAGTGCAAATCAGCATTGTTGTTAAAGTCACTTTGAAAAATAGTTATTTATCGTTACTTCTCTGAAAAAGTAA
Source organism: Stigmatopora argus (assembly GCF_051989625.1). Taxonomy (NCBI): domain Eukaryota; kingdom Metazoa; phylum Chordata; class Actinopteri; order Syngnathiformes; family Syngnathidae; genus Stigmatopora; species Stigmatopora argus. The sequence continues at coordinate 6,566,558 of NC_135400.1, forward strand.
TCAAATTATGTTACTCGTTTCTTAATGATGAAAGTAATTCTTACTTTACTTTCAAAAAAAGAAGTATAAATTCTTATTTGGCTGGCCACCAATTCTGGGTGTCCCGTCCCATTGTTGGCTGGGATTGGCTCCAGCACCCCCAGTAATGTTTGCACTGTGATTCTTCTTCACTTCGTGGCTTCACTACGTCGTGTTTTTTTTTTCTGATTTTTTTTTTTTAAGTTCACAAAAATTTCTAAATCTACGCAACCGGAAGACAGTTGAAAAATGGCGGATGTCAGGGCAGCGCTTCCTCTCTCAGCGCCGAAGAAGGTATCTACAATAGAGGGAGATTGGACACGCCAAGTATCTTATATACTGTGCTTCGATTGCGTCTTGCCATTTCCTCTTTTGTTGCGAGTGAATTTTGCCCTTTTTTGAGTCGCCGTTGAAAATGCCTCCTAAATATTTTTGTTCCTTTATATGGTAAGTGAGTAGCATGCAATTGCGTTATAAATGAATCTACACTGTGGCATTCTTTTGTACATAATTCAGCTGGTTGGAAACATTTAATATTAAAAAAAAATAAAATTACTTACTTTGTGTATTTACACTCCAGCCCCCCATTAACCGCGATAATCGAGGTATTACTGTAATGGTAATGGTATTTTTGCATTTTTCTTATTAATAGATAATTTTCCATTTGGACTGGGAGTTTAAATTGGTGGGACGTTTAGCACCATGATAGTGAAGGATAAGCAACAAAAGCTGACATTAACTCATTGGTTGCCTTTGACACTTGCTAGACATCCAACCATTTGAATGTTCATTCGCTGACGGCCCTTGCAGTTCAAATGAATTGGACGTCTACTAGTGACGAACACAGAAGGATGATTGGACACATTGGACATCTCTCATTGTCAAAGGCGCTGAAAGTGTTAATTTGAAATCATTTAATTTTTTATTGTATTGAGTAGTTCTTCAAGTATTGATATCCAATTAAAAACTTTATTATTTTGATAATGGTAATTGTAAGAATTTTTTTTTTTTTAAAGAAGGTGATTTACACATTCACTTCACTGTCCTTGCCTTTTTAAAGTGATTGAAGTATTTTCATTAATATTCTTTTCATTTTCATCTGTTTTAGATCCCAACAAACCAAACATTCAGGTGACGCGAATGACTTTGGTATGTGAGGCCGCACCATTCCCTTTGGTACTTGATCTGCAGGGTGAGTGTGTGTCAAATGGACAAGTGTCTTTAACTCTTTCATTACCATTGACGTCGATACACGTCAAATCCATTTTGACTGGGAGGAAGCCGTTGAATTAGCTTTTTCCAGGGGTAAACAGTAAACTAACAGTCGTTCTTTAGTTGTTTTTTTATTTATAAGCACTCACTAATTTGGACTAGGCAATCTATTTGTGTGTAAATAAATTAAAATCAATTACAATTGGTCAGTAGTAAACGTTTGGATGTATATTTGTTTTCACAAATCCCATTTGCTAAGCTCAATATGAACCAGTCTGACTTGGTAATAGTTTGCATTATGCAGAAGAGCATTTACTAATCAGGCATACCCAGAATCACGTGGGCTAAACAGATAATGTTCTTGCAAATTTCATTTTGTGCCTTCTGGGGGTGAGCATATGCAAATAGTTATTGATAATGATAGGACGATTTCCTCTTTATAGCATGATGCAGATTGCCATCTAGTGGTTAAACATCTTTACTGCAACTCTCTTAGGCTGCGTCTAATAATGAAAAAGATGTCATAATTTTCTAGTCAAAATTTGATCTAGAATATTTTAATGCATACGTTTTTGCAGGGCTGATTAATTCCAAACCAATCTACCTTTTTTATTTATACATTTTTCAATTCTAAAAAATACCATACAGTAATACCTTGAGATACGAGCTTAATGCGTTCTGGGACCGAACACGTGTCAATTTACTCGTATCTCAAATCAATTTTTCCCATAGAAATGAAATAAATACAAATTAATTCGTTCCCACCCTCTGAAAAAACACCCCAAAAAACTATATATTATATTACAATGGAAAAACATCTTTTTGTTGGTTCTAATTCACGTACTCATAAATTAACAAATACATATTTAGTGGTTATGATCTTTAATACAGACAGACGGCGTGGACGAGAGAGACTTGACGGACATGCTTGTAACATAACAAACTTTAAATTTAACTAAAATAAACTTAGATTACTATACACACACTTAAAAAATAAGTTTTAATCTTACGTTACGCTAAATTTAAACCTTCTTCTGCGATAACCAAGGCAAAGATGTTAATGTATTCCACCACGGCTTTCAAGGCGGAACTTTCTGCTTCTCGTTTTTCAAATTTATCAAACCAGCCACGACTCAGTTGGAAGGGTTACGCTGGTGTCTTTTTCAGATGGTTACTTTGCTTTCAAGTCCATGTAGATTCCGCTGGCTTTTTCGCAGATTATCGATTCGGTCACCAGTAAAAAATGCAACCTGTATGCCCAGTGCTCGTAGATATCTTTACGTGAGAGAGATGCGGCGAGAAAAGACAGTGCGCCGTTATCATGAGCGGTCTCACGCGTATTCGGCCACCAGGCTGTCTCGCATGCTCGTATCTCCAGGTAAATATTTGCACAGAATTTTCCTCGTATCTCCAATTTCTCGTATGTTGGAGCACTCGTATGTCAAGGCATCACTGTACTAATTTAAAAAAAAAAACTGTCTAATACCACAAAACTGCCTTATAATGAGCTTGAGGAATTCAGAATCATTAATTCATATGACAACAATGTAAAAACATACAGAAACCATGCAATGTCAATGAATTACATCACTCACCAAAGATAATGACTAAATTAATCACCAGTGATTCCATTTCTACGTATTGCTTAGCAATATAACCATTGTAATATAATGCCTTTGTTTATTTAAACTATTTTCAAATGAAGAATTCAACTCAAAATGCTTTTCTCACACTGGATTCTTTTAGGAGACCTGGACAGCTTTAAGAAAAATCCATTTGTGTTGAAAGAAGCTGTGGAGTACAAAATAAAAATCAATTTCAAGGTGAGATGGGCGCTGTAAAGTACAAGCTGGTCAAATGTTCACTGTACTTAACTAATATATATTTGCAGGTTAACAAGGAGATTGTATCGGGATTGAAGTACATTCAGCAGTCATTCAGGAAAGGAGTGAAGGGTAAGTGCAAATTTTATAACTGTCTAGATTAGGCATATCCCCATTTGTACAGTCATACCTCTACTTACGAATGCCTCTAGGTATTGGATTAGAAAAACATTTTTATTTGTTCTAATTTGCCGTCTATTAACAAAATAACAAATAACTAGTGGTTTAATAGTACTAAAATGTGTTTAATATTACTAAAATTAGACGGATTTCGCGGAAAGGAGTGACATGGGGATTTTTATGCACAGCAACACGCTCGTAACATATCATAAACAAATTTAAATGAACTTGGATTACGATGCAGACACTCAAAAATGAATTTAATCTAACCTTACACTAAACTTAATTCTATTTTTTGTTTTAAATTTTGATACCTTTCTTCTCCCGGGTTGGCTCTATTTGCCCCGCCTCCACCCTGACTTTCAGATGCAACCTATCGAGGGTTGTTTGCTTTTGTATTCCCTTCAAAATATTCCGAAAATGATGCACACAAATTTCCCCACAATAGGATAATGCACGACCACTTGCCAACTTTCCCGGGAAGTAGTACTCTTGTATTAGCGACAGGGGAAAAAACACTGAAAAATTGCAACGCTCCGCCCAGTGCTCGTAGAGACATTACATGAGGAAGTTGTGACCAGAAAGACAGTGCCCATGATGTTCGTATGAGGAGCCTCTCGCGTCTGCTGTTTGCTCGTATTTCAAAATTTGTCTCGTATCTCAAGATAAATATTTGCCCAAAATTTTACTCATATCTCAAATTGTTCGTATGTCTGGGCCAATGTTCCCTCTATTTTTTTGTTTGTCTGGGCAGAAAGACAACCTCGCTGAGCACACTGAGTAACCGGTGTGAGCAACATCGTCATTGCTCGCTATGGGCACACACCAGTATCACACCTGCCATAAGCAGGTGCATGCCCACTACACATAAATGATTTAGTAATAATAAAATGTAATGATTAATATCTATGAGTGGTTCGCGCGTCTTCCCCCATCACCCCACCCTCATTTAACAAGGCTATCCCTATACAAGGGTTATTAGTACTCTGGTTGTTTCAACAATGGAACGCTCTCTTTGTACAGTTGACAAGTCGGACTACATGGTGGGCAGCTACGGCCCCAGACCTGACCAAGAGTACGAGTTCCTCACCACCGTTGAGGAGGCCCCCAAAGGCATGCTGGCCCGCGGCACGTACAACGTCAAGTCCAAGTTCACCGATGACGACAAACACGATCATCTGTCCTGGGAGTGGAGCCTCACCATCAAGAAGGACTGGAAAGACTGACCTGCATCGACATTTTCCTCCGCTTTCTTTCCTCTCTTGCTGTCATTCCATTCTTCTTTTTTTATTTTTTGTTTTGCTCTCTCCGTCCACTGACATCACCCTCCCTTGCACTTTCGCTCTCGACTTTTTCTTTTTTTTATTAAGTATTAAATCCTGGAATTGTGGATGGAACATGCACAATATTTGATTGTGACGTTCGTTCAAGAATTCACTTTTTTTTTGTATGATTTTCTTTTTCTGCTTTTCATGCATCTGTCAGTCAGGATTCTGTTTTTAAATAATCACCGTGTTTGCCTTCGGAAGCTACAGGTGCTGTGCTGTATGTATAGAGTGCGCCGAGCCGCCACATGATTACTTCGCATCGTTGCTGGACGCACTTCTTGGACTCAGCCCCTCTAAAGCCTTTGAGCAGATTTGCCCACTTGATAAAATATTTGGAATTCAGGTCACCTCTTTTTCTCCTTAGCCAATCATTTCAGAGAAACGATCTATCATCCATATCTTTTTTTTTTTCATTATCGCAACCTATTGCTTTTTAACATCAACCTTCAGGGCCAATTATTATAAAGACCTTTTTCCTTCAGGTTATTAACCCTGGAAACAGTCTCTATATTCCCAGTTTTCATTTTTTTGCATGTCTTGTGGCAAACATATCTGTCATCCGCTCCTAGTTTTCTGAATCCATGCATGCACATGCTCCAAAGTGGCATCCTATTTACCATCCCACAAACTGAAGAGTCCCATTGAGTGTCATGTTTTTCTTACTGTGACTGAGGCTGCAGCTTCATTCAGATCTTTCCGGTGTTTAGGGTGGGTTTGAATCAGTGTTCGCTAATGCTGCCCATTGTTGTTACAAGCTCCTGATATGACATTAAAATGTTTAAATTTGAACATGTCCTTTTTTATTTCAGGAAACAACCTGTCGTTGCATTCCTTTTTAATGAGGTCAACAAAAGGGAGACAAAGGCAGTAGAGATTGGCAGTTATGGGGCAAAGGTTGAAATTGTTTGTACAAACAATTCAGGTAAAAGGCACATTAAAAATGGTTTAAATCAATTTTAGAGAATTCTTAAGGCTCACTTTAAAGCAGCGGGATTTATTAGAAAAAGTACGTCAAAATGTTTTCACATGAATTCCTAAGTAGACCAAACACTTTAATTTATCCAACCCTTAAAATGTCTTAAAATAGCACTTCAACTTCAGGTGTGTTTTGCATTGCATATCAAAACCAAAAGATAACTAATAACCTACATAAAGATACACATTATTTTTAAAGCATTGAAAGAATACATGTGGTTATAAGAAATATTTATCTTCACAGTCCACCACTGAGTTATTGTATACAATACAATGAGGCAATCTTTGCATTTCAAATGTCAAACTTTTAATGGAGCCAGGTGGCCTGGAATAAAGGTGAGTTGATGTAAAATACTAACAATATTTGGTCAAATTAGTGTATTAAAACACTGTTTTACAGTTTGAACACTGTTCAAATCAGGAGCGAGTTCAATTCCACTCTTTGCAATTCTCAAATTGTTTATTGAGGTAATGAAAAGGATAGATATAACTTCCAATCACATCATTTCAGAAGACACTGTGGTCCAGTGGCAAAGACAATGGGTCAGAACTTCAGGTGGACTCAAGTTCAAATCAGGAATGAGTTCAATTCCACTCTTTGCAATTCTCAAATTGTTTATTGAGGTAATGAAAAGGATAGATATAACTTCCAATCACATCATATCAGAAGTCACTGTGGTCCAGTGGCAAAGACAATGGGTCAGAACTTCAGGTGGACTCAAGTTCAAATCAGGAGTGAGTTCAATTCCACTCTTTGCAATTCTCAGATTGTTTATTGAGGTAATGAAAAGGATAGATATAACTTCCAATCACGTGATTTCAGAAGTCACTGTGGTCCAGTGGCAAAGACAATGGGTCAGAACTTCAGGTGGACTCAAGTTCAAATCAGGAGTGAGTTCAAGTCCACTCTTTGCAAATCTCAAATTGTTTATTGAGGTAATGAAGAGTATAGATATAACTTCCAATCACATGATTTCAGAAGTCACTGTGGTCCAGTGGCAAAGACAATGGGTCAGAACTTCAGGTGGACTCAAGTTCAAATCAGGAGTGAGTTCAATTCCACTCTTTGCAATTCTCAAATTGTTTATTGAGGTAATGAAAAGGATAGATATAACTTCCAATCACATGATTTCAGAAGTCACTGTGGTCCAGTGGCAAAGACAATGGGTCAGAACTTCAGGTGGACTCAAGTTCAAATCAGGAGTGAGTTCAATTCCACTCTTTGCAATTCTCAAATTGTTTATTGAGAACTTCAGGTGGACTCAAGTTCAAATCAGGAATGAGTTCAATTCCTCTCTTTGCAATTCTCAAATTGTTTATTTAGGTAATGAAAAGGATAAATATAACTTCCAATCATATATAGGCGGGCCGCCTCGTGGTGTAGTGGGTAAGTCACCTGCCTGCGACGTGGGTGTCGAGGGTTCACGTCCCGGTGTCGCCAGTCAACGACTGTATGGTGTCGGCAGTCGGCCGAAGGCCGACTGTCGAACACCACCAGGAACCCCCCCTCCCAACTGTCTTCCGGTCAGCCGAAGGCTGACCGGAAATATTGTTTTGCTGAAAAAAATGACTAAGTCTTTATTTGAATGAAAAAAGGATTACCCATTTACTGAACTACTAGTGTAGTGATTAATCAAACGAGAGCGGGATTCGAACCCCATCTCCCACATGGCAGTCAAATCCACTAACTTGAGGTCTGACCCATTGTCTTTGCCACTGGACCACAGTGACTTCTGAAATGAGGTGATTGGAAGTTATATTTATCATTTTCATCACCTCAATAAACAATTTGAGATTTGCAAAGAGTGGACTTGAACTCACTCCAGATTTGAACTTGTGTCCAACTTCAATTTCAACCCATTGTTCTTGCCACTGGACCACAGTGTCTTCTGGAATGATGTGATTGGAAGTTATATTTGTCCTTTTAATTACCTCAATAAACAATTTGAGAATTGCAAAGAGTGGAATCAAACTCACTTCTGATTTGAACTTGAGTCCACCTGAAGTTCTGACCCATTGTCTTTGCCACTGCACCACTGTAAAGTTGGACGTTGTATTTATCCTTTTCATTACCTCAATAAACAATTTGAGAATTGCAACGAGTGGAATTGAACTCACTTCTGATTCCCGCCTCATGTTCTGACCCAATGATTTTGCCAGTGGACTACAGCAACAACTAGAAGGTGAAGAATCAGAAGTCAGATTTATTCACCGACTCTCTTAGCCTTACTTGCCATGTCATTTTTTAAAGAAAAAAAGCCTTACTATACTATGTCGTTTTTTAAGAAAAGAAGCCTTACTATACAATATCGTTTTTTTAAGAAAAAAAGCCATGCTATACTATGTCGTTTTTTTAGGAAAAAAAGCCTTACTATACTATGTCATTTTTTAAGAAAAAAAGCCTTACTATACATGGTCTTTTTTAAACAAAAAAGCCTTACTATACATGGTCATTTTTTTAAGAAAAAAGCCTTACTATACATGGTCTTTTTTGTAAATGTAGGTTAATATATTTGTTTATTGAAGAATATCCAAGTATTCATCCACATAACAGCTTACAACTTCATTATAATGTGATATCTGATCTATTTTATGAATTATAACACCATGGTGAGGTTTTACTGAACACAAATTGCCGTGTTACTTTTCTCCCTCTTATATAGGTAAAGTCCACAGGTCTCTGGCCAAGTGAGGCATCAGACTTTTAAGGTAAAGATATTATTATAGCCAAATAGTTTTAAAGATAAACTTCATTTAATATTGGTGCTGAATTTTTTTTAAAAATATTTCTAAGTGTTTTTGGGGCAGGATCTAATTCTAAGTCTTATGTAAAGAGTGGCCACATCAAGCAACACTTCAATGTGATGTGAACTCCTAAATGTTTTCCTGTTAATTAATAAAAGCGTATAACTTGTCATGTTACTTGTATTCTTTTGCTAGGTAAATGAATAAGAAATGTATACAATTCAAGAACATTTATTTTTCCACAAACATTGGGGCTTTTGAGATAGGTTCGCATAGGCCATCCAGCATTTAAAAATAGGGCATTACCATTACACCAAGTCCAACATTTAAAATAAAAAAAATACTAGGTTTAGTATTTTCAATCAAAAAGATACTTACCAGGAGGGCTCTTCCCATAACCATACTCATGTGCCATATCTTCTTTGCTCAGTCAGCAGGCCTTCATCCCACTGCAAAGGGCAAGCAATATTAAAGCCACAGGATGTACCCTGAAGAGAAGCAACATACAAAATGAGTAGGTTTAGTACACATGACATGAAAATAAGGAATAAAATAAACACTTGGTTCTTACCTCATCCATAACTTCTGCCTTTACTTTGGTCTTCTCATCGATTTTGACAGCTTTCACCTACTTTGTCACCTCTTCCACTGTCTCCATGGCGTTAAACCTCTGAGGTCTTCCTTTAAGAAAGTGAAGGGAAAATAAGGCCAAGGTAAAGGTATATATTCTATAAGTGTACTTTTTATTCCTTACACCTCCACTGATGGCACTTGTGTGGGTGTGAGTTATCCACACAGGTTCTTACTATTAAAAACCAACACCAGACCAGTTCGTGTGTTTTCATTCAAAATCTGAAGGTATCATTATAGAAAAAAAACAAGCTAATTGAGCAAAGCCTTGAATACTGAACGCTGACATTTAATTATTACACGGATAGAGAAAATAGAAACTAGTATTTAAAAAAAATGACTCACTTTGCCGACAGCTCGTTATGGCGTCAACAAGTTACTCCTTTTTGGCAGTTTTGGACACATTCTTGAGCTTTCCCCAAAAGTCTGTACTCGTTGAGGAAGTGAAACACACAAGGGAATGATTTGCTTTTAAACACAAAGAGCGATAGGTAACGCAATGTAGCCAATTTGTCGCCAAACATTTTTCTGTCTTCATCCACGTGGGGCTACAGCACGCGATCGAGGCATGCTCCCGTCAAAAAGCACTCTTAAAATGAGAACTGGGGCTTCTAAATAAACAAATGACAACATACCGAATGCGCTGCATTGTCCTGTGAGCTTTATTAGGTCTTTCTTCGGTAAATCGGCACTTCTGATATGCTCTGCAGTCCACTCCCGAAATGCCTCCTGGCTTTTGAAAAATGGCAGCGGCGATTTGAACTCGGACCTTTGTCATTCATATAAAAGTCCATCTTGAAAATGGCTTTGACAGATGTGCAACCAAATCCATTTCTTCTCCTCCTTCAGCCATTGTGGGTTGACAAAAGCGCTATTAAATCAACACAACAATATATTTGCTTGTGCAGCTCGCTACAGATACAGTTTGTTAGCTCTGGCTAGTCCACTCTATCACTAGCCAATCATAGTTTGTGGAAGCGATGACGTATCTCTACGCCAATGAGAGGGCCTTAGTGTCCCAACTCGAAATCTGATTGGTACACAATAGTTTTACCCACGCCTTTTTATGCTGCAGGGTGGGCAGAACTGATTGTGAAGGCCTCCCGGTAGATTTTTGACCCTGACAACAAATACTGGCTGAAATGTGATTGGCTAAATGCTTAAATATGAAAACACATCAGGAAGTAGCGCAAACAGGGTAAAGCAATGAAAGGAATCTAACAGACAATTTGGAATTATTTAATAAGTATTCATGGACAAAATATAATTAAGTCAGTCTGGAATTGAGATATTTTTAAGGCCAGCAGAGAAGGCCATGCAAGCCCTGACGGTCCACCACTGGATTAATCTAGTTGAAGTAATCATAGAGCCTCTAATTAATTGGAATAATACTTTTGAGTTCCACCCCAAATATTAAATCCAAAACAAAGGTCCATAACTTTCATTCTTGCACTAATCGGTCATTTAATCATGCTCACTATTCACAACCATAGAATCTTGTTACACTCTTCATTTCACAAAAAACATTAACTTAGAAGCATTCTGCAAGCCCACAACTATTCGGTCACAATAACCATTGAGTGAAATGAATCACGTTTTAGAAGCAACAAAAATTAGGCTTACTTGACATTATTATCCATTTTCTCTTTAGGGTGAATTGAAAGCGAATTATCACTGAGGACAAAATTATCTGGCCGGCGACCTATCCAAGGTATACCGAGCCTCTGCCTGACCCGAAATAAGGCAGAAAATGCTTGTAAATATCACAAAGCTGCTCATTTGCCACCCTTTCTGCCCTTGGCCACGCTCACGTCGCTCTTGGTCTTCTGCAAGCGTGAGAAGATCTCCTTGAAGAGCGCTTTGTACTCTGGCGTGTTCTGGCCGAGACGTTTGTCCACTTGCTCCACCTGCCTGCTGATGCCCTCCAACGCCTCCGGCGTGGACGGGGCGTCCGAAGGAGTCGCGGGGGATCCGACCGATGCGGCAGCCGCCATGCTGTACTCCTTCAGCGAGGGGTCCCTGGACACGGGCCGCGACGTCTGCACTTCGGCGTGGCGGAGGCTTTCCTCGTCGCGCCGGCACTTTCCCAGCAGCTCTTCGTACTTCTCCAGCAGGGCGTGGTACTGCTCGTCCACCTCGCTCAGGATGGACATGCCTCGTTTGCGCCCCGCCTGGCGCCTTCCCGGCGGGTCGCGGACCGTGACCGCGCTCAGGGCCGTGTCGCTGCAGCTTTTCCTCACCGGACCCCCTGGATCGCCGGCGGCCACGTCGCCGCCCGCTTGCTGGCCGGCGGCTTCGTCCGGCACGTCCGTCTCGGGGCAGTTGACGAGCAAGCTTTGGATGCCCTCCTCAGTCAGGCACGCCCGGGATTTCCTGAGAAGCTGCATCTCCCGGAGCTCCGCCTCCAGCTCCCGAACCCGCAGCTGGCAGCCCTCGGCTCCGAGTAGACGCTGCTCGATGCGATCGAACTCCTGCAGCACGGCGGCGCACTCCCGCTCGGCGCACTCCCTCTTGGAGCGCTCGGCCGCCATGGCCGAACGCAGAGACGTCACAACGTCCCTCAGGCGCTCGTTCTCCTCTTCGGCCGCCGGCCGCTCCACGAGATCCACGCTGCCGGGGTTGGCCAATAGGAAACCGTCCTCATACCTTCAAAAGAGGCAGGAGATCAAAATACAAAATTATTTGGGAAGAGCTGATTAGCTTGGCTGCGATTGGCTGGCTACCAATTCAGAGTATGTTCAGGACTATAAATCGCTTTTTTATGTGTGAAAATATTCATGTTATTTTCACACAGAACAATAAGAGGGCGCTGTAGGTTGATAACTTCTTTATGTGATTATAATTTGCATTGGCGATGGGTGGACTTTTGTCGTAGAACAAAAGATCTTAGTTTTACAAAACGCTAATGATTTACAGAAATTATTTTGTGTTAGCATGACTATAAAACAAGACAAACGTTGGAATAAGACACAATTACAATCAAAAAACAATTAATCAATTCTTACAGTAACACTTAATTTTTTTTTTACTATACTTAGACAGGACAGGGGTCTTAAACAGTGGTCTGGAGGTCAATTGCGGACCACATGACCATATTTTGCCACCCCCATTCGACATCCAATCGCACTATTAGTGTTGTCTCCAAGTAATTTAACTAGCATGAAGTACTTAACTGAAAGATCAAACTTGAAGGTATACTTTTCAAGTAGTAATAAATTTAAATATATATATATATATATATATTTGTAAAAAGCCACAAATATTTAAATATTTTGAATAAAATACAAATAAGAAATCGATTGTACGTCATAATAGTATCAATTTCCCTCTTTTACCAGCTACCATAACAAATACTGGTAGTGAATGTGTTAAGATAATTAAAACTTTTAAATAAGTGTACACTGTCATCACCACTATCCCCAAAAAAGTAAAACATATTTGTAACTCACTGGTATAACAAAATAAGAAATACCTTTTTAATTTCACAGGAATAAAGTCAAATTAAAAATAAAAAAACAGGAATTTTTGGGATAAAAACTGTGCCTAATAAGCGCATTACCACCACCTGCCGGACAAGTATGAAACTGCCTGACAGATTGAAAACTTCTGCATTGTGTGAAACCACACAAAACTTGTTTTGTATTTAATTTCAATCATTTGAATCTCTAATCTAACCAAATAGGCAGAAGGCATGCTTGGCGTAACCTTGGAGCAGTGCAGAGTTCTTTGAGGCAGGGAAACGAGTGGACCGTCTTGCGGCGTTCCCGCTTCTCTCGGAGGACCCTCAGCTCGTCCAAAGTTTGCAGTTCCTCCACCCGGGTGGTCAGAGAGTCGACCTGACCTTGCAGGGTCTCCGTGGTGCCCGTCAACCTGCACGTAAGCGGAGCACCTGTTATGTCATTAATGTGGGAGATTTGGCCTCTGAGCGTACCATGTGCCCTTTTTTTACAAGGTGTTATTGTGACCGACTCTGAAAGCAGATTTAAAAAGGATTAAGACTCCCTCGGAACATTAGCAATTTTAGTTTTTTGTTCCAAGGTTGAAGTCCTTAACAAATCTTCACGGTATTTAGATTATTATGAATGTTGGAGGTGGTCTTGCGCCCTACAGTTCTGAAATGTAGAGTTATATCCCCGGTGGGTTCCGACCTTCCCGTGTGGAATTTAAATGTTCTCCCCGGGGCTGTGTGGATTTTCTCCGGGTACTCCGGTTTTCTCCCACATCCCAAAAACATGCATGCTCGGCTGGTTGAAAATGCTAAACTGCCCCTAGTTTAATGTGAGCGTGAATGGTTTTCCATCTCACAGAAATCATCGAGAAGTACTGCGTTAAAGTCATGTATAGTAAGGCATTTTTCTTTAAAAATGACCATGTATAGTAAGGCATTTTTCCTAAAAAAAATGACCATGTACAGTAAGACTTTTTCTTTAAAAAATGACCATGAGTAAGGCTTTTTTGAAAAAACTAAAACATTACCATGAATAGTAAGGCTTTTAATTTAAAAAATGACCATGTATAAAAGGGCATTTTGTCTTAAAAAATGACCATGTATGTAAGGCTTTTTCAAAAGTGACTATGTATACTAAGGCTTTTTTTTAACAAACAAAATAATGAACATGTACAGTAAGGGATTTTTCTTTAAAAAATGACTATGTATAGTAAGGTTTTCTTTAAAAAATGACCATGTATAGTAAGGTTTTCTTTAAAAACTGACCATGTATACTCCGGCTTTAAAAAAAAAAAAAAAAAAAAAAAAATTACCATGCATAGTATGGCTTTTTTAAAGGAAAAAAGGACCAAGTATAGTTAGGCATTTTTTCTTTAAAAAGTGACCATGCATACTAAGGCTTTTTTTAACAAACCAAAAAATGAACATGTATAGTAATTTATGTTTCTTGAAAAAATGACCATGTATATATAGTAAGGCTTTTTTTACTTTAAAAAATGACCATGTATAGTAAGTCTTTATTCTGGTAAAAATGTTGTTCCAAGTTAACCAAGTTATAATGGTCCCATATAATTTACTTATTGCTGTTTATCGCCATTTTGTTATATCGTAACCTCGATGCTCACCTGTCTATTTTCTGATGGGAGGCCTTGCTCTCCAAAACCAGCTTCTCATTAGTGATCTCCAACTCTCTAGCAGTCACATCCAGCTGTTCGTAAACCTTTGCATGCTGCTCGTTCATCTCGCGTAACATCTCCAGCTGCTTGGACAGGTACTGGCAAATTTAATGATAAAAACCTAATCAGGCTAATGGCAGCAACAGTTAGCACTTAAGAGAAAAACCAAGAAGAGTTGCTATTAGGAATGCACCAAAAACACAAAATTCATGGCCGAAGACTGAAAATAGGGAACGCATTGGTAGAACTGAAAAAACTAAATACATTATACTAACTTTTTTTCTAGTTAATAAATTATTT